>NW_016813010.1:657056-675191 GCF_001698545.2 Rhinopithecus bieti | reverse complement strand
CCTCAGCTGTAGGTCTGTTGGAGATTGCTTGAGGTCCACTCCAGACCCTGTTTGCCTGGGTATCAGCAGCAGAGGTTGCAGAAGATAGAATATTGCTGAACAGCGAGTGTACCTGTCTGATTCTTCCTTTGGAAGCTTCCTCTCAGGGGTGTACTCCACCCTGTGAGGTGTGGGGTGTCAGGCTTCCCCTAGTGGGGGATGTCTCCCAGTTAGGCTACTCAGGGGTCAGAGACCCACAATTTGGTTAATCTTATCAAACAGGGTTTTATGGGGATTTTCTTATAGGCTTCATGATACAGCTACCAGCTGTTAAAATTGGACTTAGGATTTCAGATCTTGATTCTTGTGTACAATTTTGAAAAAAAAAAAAAAATTGGAAGTCAAAGTAAGCAATATAAAATTAGTAAAACAATTGGTTGACATGACAAGGAATTTATGTCCTTAAAAGAGTGTAAGTAAGATACACAGTTAAAATGTTACTATATTTGAAATACAGATATTCTACCAGCAAGAAAAATATTTGTTGGGAGTGAAAAAATGACTCCACATGTTGTTAATCAATCATTCAGTTAGCTTCCTGCTGGCACTTGTATAAGATCTATTACTGTTGTGAATATTTCACCTGTGAAATCATGGAGAAAAGATAATTAAACACACATTAACCAGACCTAGGGGTTTTAGTGTAGCAATCTATTAATCAATATTGATTGAATATTATAGTAGACATCATGAAGGAGATGGGTTTTAGCTATGCCTTGAAATATGAATAAGATGAGGGTAACAAGAAGGCAATAGAGTAAGAAGAAGATGCAGGAGAAGAAATTTCAGGATGGGAAAATATGACATTTCCACAATTTCTTCATTCACTGTAGAAAATTGTATGTCTATTCAATTTTTCAGATCAAATAACTGAATACACATGCTTTCTTTTCTAATTCTCTGTCAAATCTTGGCAAATATAAAATATCACTATATAATTTTTGAAGAGTTACTTCTTCAATGTGAGTTAATTTTAAAATAGCATCAAGCAATATTTACTTAGTCATTCATTCACTTACTTCAAAATTCCCACCTACTCCTCACTTCTCATTTCCATTGCCTTAGTTCAAAGTTTCATGTATTCAGTTGATATTTTGGTGTACCTATTATTTGCCTGGCATTGTTCTGGGAATATAAAGACAAGCAAAACATGACCTGAATCCCTAATTTCTGGAAGCTTGTAGTCTAATGGTAGGAACAGACACTGATCAAATGATTCCTTAAATAAATGTAAATTCACCCTTGAGTGTAGTGCTAGAATAAAAGCTGTTATTGGAGCATATGAAAGGGAGAGTTGACCTGGTCAGGAAGGTCAGAGAAGGCTTCTTTGGGCAACTGACAATTTAATATCAACCTAAAGGATGAGTAAGGGTTAGCTAGAAAGGGAAAAGCATTACATATGAAAGGCAAATCATTTGCAAAAATCTGTACTGACAGAACATTTGGCAGGTATGATCTTAGGATGTCAACATGAATGAATAAGAGAAGGCAAGGAGGAATTTGGTGCCAAGTGAGCTTGGTGCTTTTTCTCCTGGATTATCTCTGGTCACCCTCTAGTTCAGCATCACTCTAGACCCTCTCCAATCCAGTCCTGTCATATATGTTTTATTGAAGTTAATATGATTATATCACTCCTGTTCATAAGCCTGTTTCTTCATCCTTCATGGAGACACCTGCACTCAGGCATGATATGTATCTCACCATCGCCAGAACATGGTCTGCCTTTGAGTGATCTTTGAACTGGTCACCTTTCTTGACCCTTGAATTTGCTTTGCCTGGATAGATCTGCCAGTAGCCTGGCAATCTCTTCATCTTTTCTGCTGAGGTCAAGTATTACCCTCCGTTTGGGGACCTTCATGAATACCCCCAGGGTGGGAATCTTTCCTCTCTGTGCTTCCACAACTTTCTTTGCCTTCCCTGTTCACACCTCTGTTGTCATGGCATTTGAAGAGAAGGTACACTCTTTAGAGTCAGGGATCTAGTCTCACTGTTTTATATACAGTATGCTGAGAAATGTCTGAGAAAACCTGACGCTTAAAAAAATGTGGAGTTTTTTGGCCAAACTAAATATTTATGTCAGTTTTTTAGGCCACATTCTGATAATTTAGGATGAGTGATTTTGCCTGAATTGTTGGTTCAAATAAATTAATTTAAAACTGCTCAGTTTTAGAGATAGCTTTTCTTCACTATTAATAAATAATGACTGAACAATTAACGTTTTTGGTGAAAACCCCAACAGAGTCTTAACTTTACTTAACTCCTTTACTTAAAACTAAGATTTTAAAAATATGTTAATTACCACTAAAACAATTGACTTAAACTCTATGCCTCAGATTTCTCATTTTTAAGGAGAGGATAATAATTATCTCCTAGAATAACTATTTTCTAGATAGATAGTTTCTCTATAGAGAGACAATATAGATATCTATCTATAGATAGATAGTCTCTGTCTAACAATCCTAAGACTGTTATGAAAATTAATTGTTTAACATTACCAAGTATTTTGAAAAGTATTTGGCACAAAGTAATTGCTCTACCAGTGCTTATTAATTAAGTAAACAAACAAACAAACAAACAAACAAGTAAGTCAGGTATTGGCAGGGATTTCTGAGAAATTTCTGAGTTGTAAAGGAGTGTAAAGATGAATCCATTATAAATGTAGTGATTATGCTTTGAAAGAGCCCTTTTATAACTACCCATGTTTATTCAATATAACCAGTTGTAACACTACCCCTTCCTCAGCCTGCACAATTCCAGCAGCAGGAAAAGAAAGAGACTCTAGGTCTTCATGTCATACTCTTGTACCACAGGTTGTATTCTTGGGCTTAGTGGTGAGTTAGGTATCTTTCTTGATGCTTCTTGCTACTGCTACTTGAGACAAATTGTGTCTCCCTGTTTACTTAAGAAAAAAAAAGTTTAAAGCTCATGCCATCAAATAATGCAAACCCCACTTCCCTATTGCAGTTATTGCTAAGACTCTAATGACCCATTCTCATCCCTTTAATATTTTTAACTCTGGTTTACCGTGACTCTTTGCAATACTATTGTTGTTGCAATTATTAAGAATTATCGATATAGATGCTTCTCTCACTTCCCCGGCTTCAAAGTTCCTTGGCGTTTACTTCTCCATAGATATAGTCATTCCTCCATCTTCAGCCTTTCTTTCTCCTCATTTCAACTGAGGTATCATCAGTAACAACTGCAACTCCTCCAAATTTCAGTTTCAAGCATAAAACCAGTTTCTGCTCACTCTAGTCACCTACCTCTGATAGTTCTTTACCAGTCTATGACTAACATTCTATTGACTCTATGCCTTTTCATTCTCCCTTTCTGACTTCATTCCTCATTTTCTTCTTTTTTAACAGTTTAGATTTCATAGAACATCATTTATTAAAAATGATTCAACTGCCTTGCCCATCTCCATTCACTGTATTTATCTGGCAAAATCCAAACCCTGGTTAAATATAATTCAATATCAACCTCATGCCTGTGCCTTTGAAGCTGAACAAATGTGAAGGAAAACATCATGACTGGTCTTACTTCAAATTCATGAGCACTATATGTAAGAGGAGAGCCAGAACTCAAATTGAATTTCTTAATTCCTCTTGTTCTACCACACAGCTAAATAACTGTATGTTGTCCTCACTTCTCAAACTTCCAGCACCTTCTTCTCAATTTTACTCTCAACAGGATTCTTAACTGCTGCTTCTAATTTCATTGAAAAAAATATAATTAGGAAACTTTTACACACTTTCCATCATTATCTACTTTCCTATGGCATCTGCATCTTATTCTCTGCCTTTTTTAGCTTCTCTGTGTAACCATAAGTCCTCTCCCTCCATCTGTGCATTACATTTTATTCCCCCCTCACTCATTCCTCCACCCATTTACTTATTGTGGGCTGAAATGTATTTCCCAAAAATGTGTACTTTGAAGTCCTGACACTTAGTACCTCAGAATGTGATAGTATTTGGAGATAACATCTTTAAAGGGGTAATTAAGTGCCATGTGGTCTTTAGGGTGGGCCCTAACCCAACATTGCTGGTATTCATATAGGAAGAGGAGATTATGAAACAGACAGAGAGATGCACCTGACTCATGTACTCAGAGATTAAGGGGTGACCATGTGAGGATAATGAGAAGACAGTCATCTGCAAGCCAAGAAGAGAAGCCTAAGAAGAAGCAAAACATGCCTACACTTGACCTTGAACTTTTAGCCTCCAGAAGGTTGAGAAAATAAACTTCTGTTGTTTAAGCTACCCAGTCTGTGGTATGTGCGATGGCAGCCCTAGGAAATGAATATACTACATCAGACAGTCTCACTATCTTTTCTGCAAGACTAATTATTTCTCTCTTAATAGAAGTTTCTCATCAGTATACAAATATATATTTCCTCTGTCTTATACAAAGAAAAATTATCTCTTGATCACGCATTCCTTCCTGCAACTATCTATTTCTTTCACCATTTTCCATATAATTCTGCTTCTAAACTTTTATCCTTTCTTTCTTGAATATACTCCAACCAGGCTTCCCTTCTGTTTCTCTTCTTAAGACCATCACTCCATGGGAAAAGTGCTCCTTATCTAACAAACTTCTCAGTAATAGTAAGTTCTTTTCAATAACAATCTCCATGTTGTTATAGTACTCAATATTTATTTGTTATCCTATTTGGCCTATTAACACCATTTAATAGGGGAAGGATAAGTCATCTCCCCTCCCTCCATTCTCAGTGCTTAACTCCGGACTTACATATATCCAAATGTATACCTGGCATTTATGCTTGGCTAATGAGTTTTGCTTAATTCCACCTGTCCAAAATAGCACTCCCTTTTAAACTACTTATCCATTTATCTCTACCTTAATGCATGACAATTCCATTCTTCCAGTGGTATGGTTTGACTCTGTGTCCCCATCCAAATCTCACCTTGAATTGTAATAGTCCCCACGTGTCAAGGGCAGGACCAGGTGGAGGTAATTGGATAATGGGGGCAGTTTTTCCCATGCTGTTCTCATGACAATGAGTGAGTCTCACGAGATCTGATTGTTTTACAAGTGTCTGGCATTTCCCCTGCTTGCACTCACTTTATCCTGCTGCCCTGTGAAGAAGGTGTCTGGTTCTCCTTTGCATTTTCCCATAATTGTAAGTTTCTTGAGCCCTCCCCAGCAATGCAGAACTGTGGGTCAGTTAAACCTCTTTCCTTTATACATTACCCAGTCTCATGTAGTTCTTTATAGCAGCATCAGAATGAACTAATACATCCAATAAAATCAAAAGAAAACAAGCAAACAAATAAACAAGAATTCTTCATGTTATCTAGGAGTCCTCTTAAAATTCTCACATCTCTTATTGAATCCATCAGCAAATCCTGTCAGCTGTATATCTCTTCAAATGCCAGAATCCATCAATTCTGTCACTACCTTCCTCTTCCAATTATTCAAACTCTCTTGGTTGGACTCTCACCACTATTATCTTTGTACTTTACTTCACTTTATTCTCAATGCCACAGACAGGATCATCATTCTGTGATATTACCCACATTATGTACATCACTGCCCTAAATGCTTTGGTAGCCTCTCATCTTACGTAGGAAAAAAGTCAAAGGTTTTTCAAGGCATCCCAACATTTCCTCTGTTCTTTGTTCTTTGTTCCTTGAACACTCCAGACACCTCACACCAGAACTTGTGTACTTATTAATTATGTTACAAATGATGCCTTTTCAGAAATTTGCAGGGCTCCCTCTTCCATTCTGCTTTATTATAATCTTATGAACTATCATTTTCTTTATTTTTTTTCTTTTCTCCCACTTTCCTTAATTCAACGAAAGTAGAGATCATGTTCCGTTTAGCTTACTGCTATAACACCATATATAAAACTGTCTCTGGCACATAATAAGCACTCAATAAGCATCGTGAACAAATAAGTAAATAGATTTACTAATATGAAAGATACATTCCCTGATCTTTTGCAACATGCTTACATAATCAATAGACTATTTGCCCCCTTCTATTGCCAGAATTTCCTCAACAGTTAAATCTTGTCTCCTGGGCTTCAATGACACAGTTGTATGGAAACTTACTTGGATATTCTCATCCCTGGTCTAACCTAGGATTCGGAGAGAATTAACATCTGATAGGGCAACTTTTGACTACTAGGGGATGGTTGCTGGTGGATAAAAGCTCCATTTTCCATTGCATGAACCTTCTAAATCTCATTTGACACAGTACCTCAAAGTGTCCTCAGCATAGTCAAACTGCAGTTGCTCATGATGGCAATTCACTGGTAATGGAATTTTGCATTGGCTTTACCTCCCTCCTTGGGGTCTCTTTCTAAAATAAACTGCCTGCATACATGTCCTTTTCTCCGATTCTACTTTCTGAAGAGAACCCAGTCTTTGTCAATTTTTTTATGAAGCGAAGTCCCAAAATATTCCCTAGAGTATAATAGGTACTCAATAAATATTTGCAGAATAAATGATTGGACAACTCACTGTAATAGCAAGTAGCTTTATTATTCATTTTTAGATAAGTCTTGTAAGAAGAAATTGATCTCATGTATATTATCTTCTACCATTTCATTTATAACTGTATATCAAATCCCAGAAACAAAAGTCCCAAGAAACCACAAGAAACCATAATCTTTTAATCTTTTTCTCCAAATTGGCTAAAAGGATTATAGAATGTTTATAATCAAAGCTTTAAAATACCTCCTACTTTAATGGAACAAAAGATAAATTACAGTATGAAAAATTTCACCAGTGCCTTCTGCTAAAACCTACTCTACTGGAAGATTAATGACATCCTGCAGTTTAACTCTGAAACACAAGAAACTCTTTTAATTTGCAGTTTAAATAAGTTTTCTTCCTTCAGAACAATGTTTATAGTTATTGCATTTCTACGAACTGCTCAATAGGTAAATTCAAACCAAATAGTAGAAATGAGAAATAAATGACTTCATATATCTTGGCAAAAACTAAGGTATGGGGTCACAGAATGGTTTATAGTGCCCCTTATTCCACGTTTATTTTCTTTTCTCAGCAGTATAAAGGAAAATCCTTATTCCTGAAAGTACTTCTGGCTGGCAGCTGCTGAGATGAGGATCATGATTTCCTGATTCTAGCTTGGTTAGATTCAGTTTTTACTATAGACATAGAAATATTGATACAGCAGTTAAGTGCACAAAACAAGTGGCAAACATCCCTAAACACAACTCATCTTCTGCCCTCAATCCATCTTGATACCCTTTGCAATTTCATGACTTTCTCATGAACTTCCTACTATAAGTTTCTAGAATCACACATTTAAAGGAAAAGCCATGTATTTCATGAATTCTTGTATTTGCGGATTCACTTTTGCATTAACATTTATTTTCATTTGGCTTCTTGGGATTAAGTATGGAAGACAGAAAATAGGTTACTCTTCTGGATACACAAGGATAATGACTGAGGTCATATGTCAAATTCTATGAAAATGTTACTGGCATTTTGACAAATGTTTTACATCTTACTTTTCATTTAGGTAATAGTTATATGATAAACTCAGTGCCTATGAATATTTTAGCTGTTACCATCTAATAGACAATATAAACAGGTAAAGAAAAAAAGGTGGCTACAAAACCTGGGCTAAAACTGAAGGTAATTACTGAGAATTCTCAGTAAATGAATCCTTCCACAGCCTCCTTCAGGGTTTCTTAAAGCCTAGATTTTGCTTATTTGAACTTTTTAAGATTTAGAAAGTCAATTTTCCATTCAGGAGTTTCCCCAATCCTGAATATCTAGTATTTTGTTGTTGTTTTAGGAGTGAGGAGCAGTGAAAATTAAAATTATATTTGGCCTTAAAATAGTTGCCAAGGCAAGTTAGCTTATGATGTACTTTGAAATTGTGTACAAATTGAGTACATATTTTAGATCATCTTTTCTTTCAACTGTATACATTGAACAGTAAAGTATCTTGCAAATCATGAATATCGAATTAGATATCACAAGGAAGCAGACCTATTTACATAGCCCAGTGACTGTATTTAATAAATGATTGGGAAGCACTTGGTTGTAATGAAAAATAAAAAGGTATCTTTGAGAATGTTTAGAAATATTAGTACAACTTGATAAAACAATAACTTGTAGAGCTTTTTAGTTTTCAATGCACTTTTCCATATATTAAGAGTTTTGAGCCTTTCAGTGGTTCAGGAAGCTAGGACAAATATATTTATCCCAAACACACAAACTAAAGAAGCAAGGTAGCTCAGACCTGTTGACCAACTTGCTCAAGGCACACAGTTTGCAAGTTACTCAATCTAAGCTTAGACTTGAGTTATACATGAATTTTTAAATAAATCAAATGCAAAGAATTTGTTTCCTCAAAATTCCCCAAACAAAACACACCATATTAACAGTAATTATTATAACATTATAACTCTTTAATTATGAGTGATAAAACAGCACAAACTATTAATTCTTATGAGAATAAGGTAGGCTAGATTGTCCAAATTAATGAAAACTATTGTTATTTTCTACCAAAATTTATTGCTATTATTCTCAAAACCTCATCAAATTCCTTTCAAGTCCAAACTATACATAAAGTACAGTAGTCAAATTAAATAGTGTAGTCTTAGTAATACACAGGCCTGAGTATAAAAGGATGTATAACTTTATATATATGTAGGCAAAGGTTTTCTTGATGTTCTCATTTCAATGAGTAGATGAAAATTTTCAACTTTTAATTCAAGTTTATGAAATCACTCCTACTATTAAATTTAGTTCATTGAAATTTTTAAACTCAACCAATCAGATATGCTTTCTCTCTCCTTCCTCCATTCTCCCTTTGGGCAGTTTAAGTTTCTAGAAGCTTCCCTTTCACCTGGATTGAGCAAAGGACCATTTCTTTCCATGACATCCTTGGCCACACTGATTTATGTTTCATTAGTAGCTTCTGTCTCTTATCCTGGTAATCATAATGTCACCAAAACTCCAGGGGTTCAGTATAGGTCCTGCTGCTTGTGGCATAGAATGCCAATCACTGAGACAAGGAGTATTGTCAGGAAAGAAGGCTTTAATTTGGTGCTGCAGCCAAAGATAACAGGAGATAAAGTAGCAAATCCATCTTCCACCCAACTAAAATGGTGGGGTTTATATAGCAGGAAAGGTGGAAAACCAGGCATTAGGGAGTGGTAAGGAAGCAGTCATGATGGATGGGGGGGCTGGTGTCTCATTTTCTGGACATGGTAATCTGATGAGCTTTAGTTTCTTCACTGAGGGTGGTTCCCTGAGGAAGTCAGATGAGACAAATGTCAGTTTCAAGTTTTAAAAAAAAGAGAAGGTCACTTTCTATGTCTATTCAAAATAACTTAAATATTATTTGTATGAGACTATTGGGCCAGTTTCAATAGTGTGCAACCATTTGTTGGTGAGATTTCCAGCTTTGCTATAGCCTCTATTCCAGCAGTCTATATTCACATCATCTAAATCCTAGCTCTCAGCTTCTTCTAGTTTCAAGCATTTCTGAGGAAAATACATTAAAAAATTAACTATCTCTAAGGTAGACAGAAGGGAAATGTACTCTCTAAGTACTCTCTAAGTAGGACACTCTAAGACGCTCTAAGAGGACATTGAATGGGGAGAAGGGAAGAGAACTCAATTAAAGCCCCAATACATCATCCTCCTTCGTGTATTCTATTTCCTCTCTTTGTTCAGAAATTGATTTTATCTGTTGATTAGTAGTACAATAACTCTTACATTCCTTTTTCAGCAAATGTTTACTGAATCCAGGAAAAATTCAGATGCTATGCTAGATTTTTGGTTCCAACATGAAGACCACACAGTCTGTGTTGAATGTGCTCACAATTTTACCATAGGTGACCACATAAACAGATAATTAGGGTGTAATCAATAAAAAGCTGTAATAATGAATAGAGTAATGTGAAGAGAGTGTTCTACTGAAAAGGTCTTTAAAAGTTTCATACAGTCAGTTATCTAATTTTGTTCAAGAGAATTGAATAGAAATTTCAAAGGTGTGTCAGGGTAAAGTGAGAGAAATCATTACTGAGACTTACTGGACAAGGTTGCTATTGTGTGATTAGAATTCTGTGTACCCAGAGGAACTTTGGTACTTTCAGGGACATAGTACAATTTTACTTGAGCACAAGAAGTCTCAAATTAGAAATAAACTAATGAGAAAATTACTCTAGTTTATACTTAACCACCATTTTTAATACTTTGCATTTCTCTGCTAACATGAACTGATCAATTGTTTGACTCTGTTACGGAATTAATTGCTTAATTCAGTCAAATTGGTAATCAGATTAATTGACTGGTTAAATCAATTGTCATTGCCAAGTTGGGTGAAACAGAAAAGATTGAACTGTATAGTTTGTTATAAAGGCAGGAGCTTGTTCTCAAATTTTTTGTTTCTTATTTAACTAATGTCTATAGATTTTTTAAAACTTGTTTACGTTTTGTACATAGTGCTTATAACTGAGTTTTACAATATTGTGATGGAAGTGATGGAATTGTTTTTGACTCCAATTTTACTGATGGAAATAAAGAGGTATATCAGGGTTAAGTGATTGTTGACTATATTACTGTACTGCTAATAAATGGCAGATTTAGGATTTGAACTGAAGGGCTGCTGACTCTAAATCTAGCACTTTTTTTTCTAGAAATAGAGAGGAATGATATATTGGGTATAGAAATTTTTAAAGTCATCAGTAATTAAAAGGTATACTAAGTCATGAGGAATTTTTATTTCACCACAGAAACATTTTCCTGCCTTAAGGTTAGGGTGGGATAGTATTTTTTTGCAGTACACTTGGGAAATGGCTAAGTCTGACGGATGACCTGGCACATTATTGGAAATAAAGTTTCATCAAGAAAAACATGTATTACCAATCATTATCCTGAAGCTTTTCTAAAATTAATTGGACAAATATTTACAGGATCTCATGTGAGCTTCACTGTAATGTTGGCAAGGTGATATATAATTCTAAGGCCCATATATTTTTTTCTGTTTTGCCAGTTAAGCGAAGATTCTTATTTAAGTGTCCACAGTGTGATTGGTACTATTGGAAATGGAAACAATGAAAAGATTCACTTTTTAATTCAAAATGTTACCTTCCTTCCTTTTTCCTTCCTACCTTCTTTTCTTTCTGCAGAAGCATTCGTTGAACGTCACACTGTACCAGGCACTACTGCAGTGTGAATAGTAAACAATGTCTAAAATATGTCTAGCTCCTGGCAAAGCTCACAGTCTAGTGATGGAGATGGAATTCCCACTCATGAAACAATTGAGTAATTATATTCTGAACAATAAGGTATTAGCTAGAATTATGCAGTTATATTGATAAGAAAAATAGTTGATCAGTTTAATTCATTAATTGAATTTGAGCAGAACTCACAATTCAAACCCCTAGGGATGAGTAAGAGAAGTAAACCTTATGGAAACTATGATACATTGGAGATTATATGTTCTGACTAAAAGGTTCATCAGTCTCTGTGTTTTTTTCTTGTTTGATTATTTGTTTGTTGTTTTTTAAGAGGCTTTCCGGTAAAGACCAGAAAGCCTGCTAAACAAATTCTAAAAGAGCTGTAACACTTAGTCCCTGTGCTGTGGAAGAACATTGTTAAGTAGAAATTCAAATTATGCATTGTCAAATTAGCCCATCTCCCTCTTTTTTTCCTAGAAATCTGGAATTTACAATTATTTTCTGAGCTTCTTTGTTTTTTCAAGATGGTAAATAAAATAGACTTTGGAA
This sequence comes from Rhinopithecus bieti, assembly GCF_001698545.2. Lineage (NCBI taxonomy): Eukaryota > Metazoa > Chordata > Mammalia > Primates > Cercopithecidae > Rhinopithecus > Rhinopithecus bieti. Next base: position 663,409 of record NW_016813010.1, on the reverse strand, counting down.
AAAGATTGTGTGGGACAAACAAAACAACCATGACCATGAGTTTGCAAATTCTGTTTTTAAATTACAAAAGTGTAGGATTACCAAATGTGATAACATTTTTTGCAAGACAACTTATAACAAGTTTGATCAGAATTGGATTTGTCTCTGGGCATAGGAAAAAATGCTAAGCTACAAATTGACAACTACAACAGTAAAGAGAAGAGCAGAGGGGAGAGGAGTGGAGAGGGTAAAAGACAGGGGAAGGAAAGAAGGGAACAATAATCCCTTTATTCACAAATGCTGTCTTTGGGTGGGATGGCTTCATTTTTACCCTCAAATTTGTTAAAGAAGAAAAAAATGCTTCTTTTTTTTTTTTTTTTTCTTTTTCTTTTTGGAATACAATCAATTACAGAAATACTCCCAAATTGCATTTTCTCATGAGTGGTTAACAGATGTTTCCACAAGTTAGTGAGTTTACTCAAGTGTCAGAGGCTGGACATTTGTGTATAAAATCCTTCTTTAGTCAAAAAGAAGCAAATTAGAGAAATATCTTACCAGTGTAAATATTTCAGATTGTAATAAACTCCATAATGCCATAGCACATAATACTTGGCCAGAACACATTAACTTGTCCCCTCCAATTTCAATAGCAGTAGTATTTTCCTTTTTTAATTTGTAAAAACAAATCACACATAGCAAAAAATTTTTCCTAAATGTAGAAATCTACTAAAACTCTAAACTTTTAGCATGTGAACCTCATTTCTAAGTAGATAAATGACAGACTATTAACTTTCCTTTCTACTTCCTTTGAGTCATGACTTGACTTTCAAAACATTTGGTCAACCAGACTCAAAGTCTCCTTGCAGAAGAAACATTGAGAAATCATGTACTTCTCTCCTTTTACAATTCCCCTTCAGGGCAGAGCAATACAAGTGACCCTGGCTTTTGACAAACTTTAGCTGAACAAAGTGTAACAAGCCCTGTCTGTTTTGAGCAGAATTTTCTATTCTGACAGATACGGCTCAGGAGCATTTGATGTCTGCTTGCTGGTCATAGATAATGGTGCATCTTGGGACCATTGTCATTCTTGTCAATAAAAAGGCCTGGGGGGACATGCAACAAAGTTACCTTTTGATTCACCGTTTTTCTTTCCTTCACAGGACTTTTGTAAGCCTGTGGTCAGCTAGGTCATTTTATTTTATCCTGATGTGCCTTGATAATAGCATCATGTCTACAAAAAATTTGACAGGCCATCGATGTTTGTTTCTTTGACTCCTATGTTGTTTTTTAGTCCTCAATGTCAAACATACTTTGAAAGCTACTGAATATGTTGGTTGGGACTGTATTTGACAAGACATTTCTTCTTTGATAAAATTAAGCTCATGGGGGTTGATCTTTGAATTTAAGGTAATTTTTTGAGCAATGCAAGACACTCTATCATTCTACTGGTGGCACACAAGAAATGTTTGAAAAACTGGAAATTCTATTTAATTTAGCTAAACAATATTTTAAAATGTGAGTTTTGGAGACTGGAACAAGAGCAAACTGTTAAGCGCAAAATGGACAAATTATGACTGTTATCACATTAAAATGAGGTCTACCCTCATATTTACTGAATTCTGGTATAATTATGAAAAATGCAATGTGCATGAATGACTATATATGAAAGGAGGAGTTTACGTAAAACTCAGTTTTCGAGGAAAGGCTGGCTATTGTTTCTGTTCTTAAAAACCAGTTGGAAGTATATGTTAAGAAATTATACTGAAGCTGCAGGATTACTTGAGGCCAGGAGTTCAAGATCAGCCTGGGCAACATGGCAAGACTCTATATCTACAATTTCTGTTTTAATTAGTTGGGTGTGGTGGCATGCACCTGTACTCCTAGCTACTTAGGAGACTGAAGCATGAACATTGCTTGATGTCAGTAATTGGAGGCTGCAGTGAGCTCTGATCATACCACTGCACATTAGCCTTAGTGACAGAATAAGATACTGTCTTCAAAACAAAAAAATACACAAACAAATATGTATATATATACACACACACATATATGTACATACACAAACATATAAATAACATATACAAGTAATATGCTATGAAATAATGAAAAATACCATTGAAAATATTTGAATGTCAAAGGGAATATGCATATCACAATGACATCCTTAAGGATAATATTGTACCATAAGGTTTTAAAGGGGTGCTTACATGCTGTGTCTGGTCAGATTGTCTGGCGTGTCATTTCTCCTGCTTTGAAGATAAGTAAACCAATGCTTAGAATGTGTGTGAGTTTTTTCATTGACAAAAATAAATTGACAAGTAGTTTGTATCAACTCCAAGAGTCTTTCCATCTCAACACAATAATATGTGCCAAGTCCTTTGCACAAAGTAAGAGCTCAATAAATGTCAGTTAGCATTATGAGAATTGGCTAGCATATATTGAAAATCCCTGTAGCTTACTGAATTATTTCAAATCTTCTTCTGAGAAAGAGAATATTTTTCTTAAATGTAATGAGAAAAATTATTCATGTACACAACAGTCATTTTAGCATAATCATATCAAGATATTCTAGTATAATCATTAAAATCAAATCTGAAAAATTTTAGGTTGGAATAGATACTTGTTTATATTTCTGATGGAGGACAATACATTGTTGATAATCACTTCAAATAATAGTTGATTCTTAGTCATTACATGGTATTGTGGTCTTTCGATATTAACCAGGAAAGTATATCCAGAAGTTAAATACATATTTAAAACAAGTATAAAATAGAATTAAATGAATAACCTTTCCAAATACAAGACTTTTTTTTTTTTTGGCCTGATACCTTATGCTATTTTGTCCTAATCTAAGCTATCAAATTTCGCAAATCATCATGTTCTACAGAAGGGTCCTTTCATGTCTTGGAGTACTTGGAAAATAGATAATGATCTCACAAGCTAGCACAGAAAAACAATTTGTAATTGGAACAGTAGAATATTTGTAAATGCAACAAACAGAATCATCAGAATTTCACCTTGTCAGTGGGGCAAAATTAGTCATGGACTGAAGACTTCTCTGGGTTTGCCCTAAAAACTCAAAATCAAGCATCAAAAGAATCCAACTTACTCCAATAACTTAACTGTGTGACAGAAGAGAAGCAAATACTTCTTTTAAATACACAAGGAAATGCAGTAACCAACAAGTAAATTTTTAAATGCATTGGCTTATATCAGGAATGCAAGGTAGATTTAACATTCACAACTCATTTAATTATTTGACTGTATAACCGATTAAAAATGTAAAAAGAGCATATAATTACGTACAAAAAAGAAATTTCACAAAATTCAGCACACATTCATAATAACAACTTGCAGCAGACTAAGAATTCAAGAAAAGTTTTTCAATCTAAAAACGATAATTTATGGCTGGGCACAGTGGCTCATGCATGTAATGTCAGCACTTTGAGAGGCTGAGGAGAGCAGATCACCTGAGGTCAGGAGTTCCAGACCAGCCTGGCCAACATGGTAAAGCCCCATCTCTACTAAACAACACACACACACACAAAATTCCAGGCATGCTGGTGTGCACCTGTAGTCCAAGCTACTTGGGAGGCTGAGGTGAGAGAATGGCTTGAACCTGGAAGACTCCAGCCTGGGAGACAGAGCAAGACCTTGTGTTAAAAAAAGAAAAAAAAGAAGATAATTTATGAGTAATCTACAGCTAATGATAAAAAACTGAAAGCTTCTACTTTAAATTCAGGAACAAAAGAGGATGATTAATCTTACTCTTTGTATCCAACATTTTACCAGAAGGCCTAGGCAATGCAATGAAATTGGGTAAAAAAATACAAAAGATATACAGACAGCAACAGAACTGAACTGATTATATGATTGAACATATACAAGAGCCTATAGAATGCACAAAAATTCAAATACTAAAATTCATATTAGGTACTTTTAAGGTAAAAGTTAAATATAAAATGTTATTGTGGCTGGGTGCGATGGCTCACATCGGTAATTCCAATACTTTGGGAGATTGAGACCATCCTGGCCAACATGGTATAACCCCATATCTACTAAAAATGCAAAAATTAGCTGAGCACGGTGGGGCATGCCTGTAGTCCCAGCTACTCGGGAGCCCGAGGCAGGAGAATGACTTGAACCTGGGAGGCAGAGGTCGCAGTGAGCCGAGATCGTGCCATTGCACTCCAGCCTGGAGACAGAGTGAGACTCTGTCAAAAAAAAAAAAAAAAAAGTTAGTGTTTTTCCACATTTAACAAATTTGAAATTGAAATTAAAAGTACTATTTTCAATAGCATAAAATATTCAATACTTAAGGATAAATATAACAAAATATATGTAAGATATAAAGGTAATTAAATATATGTAAGTCTCTGAAAATTACATTAATTTGTTGGGAGAAATTTAAAAAGAGCTAAATAGAGAAAGGTATTATGTTCATCTATCAAAAGAATCAACATTGTTAAGATATACATTATCTGAAGATTCAATATAATCCCTATTATTTCCAATGAGATTTTATTTTATGTAAAATTGATGAAATCATTCTAAAAGTAAATGATCTAGTATAGGTAACATAATTTTCAAAAAAGAACAAAATGGAGTTCTTAGAATACATTTCAAGACATTTTACACTTAGAATACTACATTTCAAGCTACAGTAATCAAAAGAATATGATATTGACAAAAAGATAGACATATAGCTCAATGAAACAGAATATATTACTTGACACATAGATGCTCAATTGATTCTTAAGGTAATTCAGTGCGAGAAATTTAGTTCAATTAGTCCTAATTCTAAATTCACATAATCATCTCAGTTTTCAAGTCTAGACTACTCTCTCTCATCAGTTCAAAAGCCTTTTGCAACCTGCAAACTGGGAAAGCATTCCCATGTGGATCTACTTTCAAACTCTTAGATTTGATTTGTTCCCACTCATCCGAGTCATTTACTCTTTCCCACTCTCTCTCTGTGTCATGAGATATTGTAGATTAACGGGTTTAAGATGTCTTCTAATTTAGAAAGATTCAAGTTTTTATTTTGCTTTCTTGTTTTTTCGGTAGTTTTGGGGTAAGTTTTGAAAGAAGAAAAGGGCAGAAAATGGTATCTCTAACCTATTCATTTATCTTTATTCCTAATTTTTCCTTGTCTCTCTACAGTCTGCGCTATAAGTAAATCTAGAGTTACATATTTCTATCTGTATAGTGGAAGATAGTATCAGGATATTTTTATACTTGTTGAAGTTAAGCTGCCCTGGATTTCTCCAAATCATAATACATTATATTTCTATTTTTTCTATGAAATAATCACTGTAATAGTCAGGGCGTATTGAGCATTTACAGCATTCCAAGCAATGGTCTTCAGAGTTAACAAAAATGAACTCCTGTGATCTTTGGAGGTGAGTAATATTATTATCCTAGCTTAACTGATAAAATAAAAGAAAACTGAGACAACAAAAGCTTAAGTGATTTTCCCAAGGTAATAAAATTCAGAAATAATTGTGTTGTAATTTGAACCCAAGCAGTCTGCCTTCAGAATCTGCATCTTTTAACTATTGTTTTACACAGTATCATGGAAATTAAAAGTAAAAACACCTATGCATACACATGCACACACACACAGAATTCATTTTTTAATCTGTTCTCTCTTCTTTTCTTTCTATGGCATTCCACTTAGAAACAGAAACTAGAATTTACAGGAAACTGGAAAGAAATCAACACAGTATTTGAGTAAATTACATTAGTGCTATGTGTGTAAATCTTGTCTCTTTAGAACGTAAGGACCTACTATGAGGATCTTGAACTCAAAAGGGACATGGAATTTCCCTTAGGAGAGAAGCTGATGCCCAGCAGAAAAATTTGCTGATGACAGAAAGACAGCCTGTCAGTTCCCCAGTAAATCTGGTTGTCTTGGTTGATTAGCCTGGAATATGGTCTTGATGTTCCCAGCAGAGGCTTCTTCCTTCCTTCCTTCCTTCCTTCTTTCTTTCTTTCCTTCCTTCCTTCCTTCCTTCCTTTCTTCCTTCATTTCTTCCTTCCTTCCTCCCTTCTGTCATTCCTGATAAGGTTTGTCTGTGTCCCCACCCAAATCTCATCTTGAATTGTAGCTCTCACAATTCCCATGTGTTGTGGAAGGACCTCACCGGCAATAACTGAATCTTGGGGGCAGTTTCCCCCATATTGTTCTTGTAGTGGTGAATAAGTCTCACAAGAACAGATGGTTTTATAAGAGGAAACCTCTTTAACTTGGCTCTCATTCTCTCTTGCCTGCCACCATGTAAGACATGCCTTTCACCTTCCTCCATGATGGGGAGGCCTCACCAGCCACATGGAACTGTGGAATTAAACCCTTTTTTTTTTTTTTTTTTTTT
>NW_016813010.1:593277-656922 GCF_001698545.2 Rhinopithecus bieti | reverse complement strand
TTTTTTAAATAAATTACCCAGTCTTGAGTATGTCTTTATCAGCAGCATGAAAACAGACTAACACAGTAAACTGGTATCGGTAGAGTGAGGCTCTGCTGGAAAGGTGTCCAAAAATGTGGAAGCAACTTCAGAACTAGGTAACAGGCAGAGGTTGGATCAGTTTTAAGGGCTTAGAAGAAGACAGGAAAATGTGGGGAAGTTTGGAAGTTTCCAGAGACTTGTTGAATGGCTTTGACCAAAATGCTGATAGCGATATGGACAATAAAATCCAGGCTGAAGTGTTCTCAGATGGAGACGAGGAACTTGTGAAATGGAGTAAAGGTGCCTCTTGTTTTGTTTCAGCAAGGAGATGCGGCATTTTGCCCCAGCCCTAGAGATTTGCAGAACTTTGAACTTGGGGGAAATGATTTACAGTATCTGGTGGAAGAAATTTCTAAGCAGCAAAGGATTCAAGACGTGACTTGGGTGCTGTTAAAAGCATTTAGTTTTGAAAGGGAAATAGAGCATAAAAGTTCAGAAAATTTGTAGCTTGACAATGCAATAGAAATAAAAAATTTCTGAGGAAACAATTCAAGCTGGCTGCAGAAATTTGCATAATTAATGAAGAGTCAAGTGTTAATCACCAAGACAAAGGGGAAAATGTCTCCAGGGCATGTCAGAGACATTTGCAGCAGCCCATTACATCACAGGCCTAGAGGCCTAGAAGGAAAAAATGGTTTCATGGGCCGGGCCCAGGGACCCCCTGTTATGTGCAACCTAAAAACTTGGTACCCTGCTTCCCAGCTCTTTACCCAGGCTAAAAGGGGCCAAGGTACATCTTGAACTGTGGCTTCTGAGGGTGCAAGCAAGTCCCAAGACTTGGCAGCTTCCATATGGTGTTGAGATTGCAGGTGCACACAAGTCAAGAATTGAGGTTTGGAAATCTCTGCCTAGATTTTAGAGGATGTAAGAAAATGCCTGGATGTCTAGGCAGAAGTTTGCTGCAAGTGTGGGGCCCTCATAGAGAATCTCTGCTGAGGCAGTGCAGAAGGGAAATGGGGGATTGAAGACCCTGCACAGAGTCACCACTGTGGCACTGCCTAGTGGAACTGTGAGAAGAGGGCCATCATCCTCCAGACCCCAGAATCTCAGAATGGTAGATCCATTGACAGCTGGCACTGTGCTCCTGGAAAAGCCAAAGACACTCAACGCTAGCCCATTTATGGCTTTTAAGCAGCCAGGAGGGTGGCCGTACCCTGCAACGCCACAAGAACAAAGCTGCCCAAGACCATGGGGTCTACTTCTTGCATCAGTGTGACCTGGATGTGAGGCCAGGAGTCAAAGGACATCATTTTTTAACGTTAAGACATTAACGTTAAAAACGTTTGACTTGCCCCTCTGTATTTTGTGCTTGCATGGGGCCTTTAGCTCTTCATTTTGGCCAATTTCTCCCATTTGGAATGAGTGTATTTATCTAACGTTTTTACCACCATTGTATCTAGGAAGCAACCAACTTGTTTTTTATTTTAGAGGCTGATAGGCAGAAAGGACTTGCCTGGTCTTAGATGAGACTTTGGACTGTGGACTTTTGAGTTAATGCTGAAATGAGTTAAGACTTGGGGGACTGTTAGAAAGGCATGATTGGTTTTGAAATGTGAGGACATGGGATCTGGGAGGGGCCAGGGTTGGAATAATGTGGTTTGTCTGTGGCTCCAACCAATGTCTTCTTGAATTATAGCTTCCATAATTCCCATGTGTTGTGGGGGCGGGGGCATCTGGTGGGCAATAATTGAATTATGGGGGTGGTTTTCCCCATACTGTTCTTGGTGTAGTGAATAAGTCTCACAAGACCTGCTGGTTTTTTTTTTTTTTTTTTTTTTTTGAGACGGAGTCTCGCTCTGTCACCCGGGCTGGAGTGCAGTGGCCAGATCTCAGCTCACTGCAAGCTCCACCTCCCGAGTTTACGCCATTCTCCTGCCTCAGCCTCCTGAGTAGCTGGGACTACAGGCGCCCACCACCTCACCCGGCTAGTCTTTTTTGTATTTTTTTAGTATAGACGGGGTTTCACCATGTTAGCCAGGATGGTCTCGATCTCCTGACCTCGTGATCCGCCCGTCTCGGCCTCCCAAAGTGCTGGGATTACAGGCTTGAGCCACCGCGCCCGGCCGAACTGATGGTTTTATAAGGGGAAACCTCTTTTGCTTGGCTCTTATTCTCTCTTGTCTGCTGCCATGTAAGATGTGCCTCTCACCTTCTGCCATGATAGTGGGGCTGCCCCAGCCACGTGGGGCTGTGAGTCTGCTAAGCCTCTTTTTCTTCAGAAATTACCCAGTCTTGGGTGTGTCTTTATCATGAGCATGAAAATGGACTAATACACTGCCTTCCTTCAAAATTTGAGTGATCGTCTAGCAAATTGTGAGAATAAAGTAGTTAAATAGGCACAGTTTCTGACCTCATTGGTCTGAATTTAATTGTTTAATTAGTTAGGTAACTATCCTAAAAAGTGAAAAGTACAGGTACTATGAGAAAGTAAAACAAGTTGGCTAACCCAGACTTGATAACCAGTCCTGCCTGAGAAAGTGAAACATAAACCAAAATCTCGAAGAATTCAAATAAAACTGCCTTTTTTGTGTGTGAAATTCCTAGATCTAAGCAACTAAGTTCAGTAAAATGTTAAAATAGGCAGCATGTCTTTTAACATAGAGTTTCAGGAAAAAAATTAGAATGGATAAACATTATAGCGTACTTTACAAAACTTTTATACACTTTAGAAAAGTGACTTGACCTCTCTGAGGCTCAGTTGCCTCATCTGTAGTTGGTTTTAATCCAATGTCCCATACATGTTTGCTGAAAAGATAAAACAAGATTGCCTTTGAAAGAGAAGAGCATCTCAAGCACATAGCAAGATGTATAATTGTTTCTTTCTTGCTTTATTTTTTATAATTTATTATTCTTTCAGCCTTAAGGTCTCTGGTCTCAGGCAACAGTCATGCAAACTACTTTACTTAAACTACTGTAGGCATCAGAGTTACCACAACAGCAGCCCTGCTCTACAGCAAATCCCCATGCATGCCAACAAACCTGATCCTATTTATGACCAGCTTGTTTACTTTGTGTTAGCAAGGTTGTTATTTTTTACTCCTCTTTAAAGGATCAAGAAAAGAGAGTAGTAGAATAATAAATTTAAATCAAGGCTCGGCATGGTGGCACATGCTTGTAATTCCAGCACTTTGACAGGTCAAATCAGGAGGATTGCTTGAGGCCAGGAGTTTAACACCAGCCTGAGCAACATACTGATACTCTTTAAAAAGAAAAGAAAAGAAAAGAAAAGAAAAGAAAAGAAAAGAAAAGAAATAGAGAAGATCTGGAAGTGAAGGAATGAAAATAAAGCTGGTTTCTTTGGCTTTTCACAGTGCTATAAGTCTCAGAACAGGCATCATTCCACAGCTTTCCACCCCAATTGAGGGTTTTGTTTGGGGGCCTTTAACCCTGGATAATGTACCATTGCTTAAGGCCTCCAAACAAAGCCCTAACCCATCCACTAAGATGGATCTTCTTCAAACAGGAGTTTAGGTTGTCCTATATTTTTTCAGGCCTACTCACCTCTATCCATCAGGGCACACTCAATGGTTCCTTTTCTTTATTTCCAAGTTCCTTCTTCTGCATTCTACTTGTGATATTCATAATGTTACCTTCACTCTCGTTATCTGTCCAGCGCTTTACAATGGTAGTGTTTGTTTATTACAAGGTAGTAGTTCTCTAGTGACTGAACCTGTTAATATTTAAGTATAAATAGACTGGCCGGGTGCGGGGGCTCAAGCCTGTAATCCCAGCACTGGGAGGCCGAGACGGGCAGATCACGAGGTCAGGAGATTGAGACCATACTGGCTAACACGGTGAAACCCCGTCTCTACTAAAAAACACACACACACACACAAACTAGCCGGGCGAGGTGGCGGGCGCCTGTAGTCCCAGCTACTCGGGAGGCTGAGGCAGGAGAATGGCGTGAACCCAGGAGGCGGAGCTTGCAGTGAGCCGAGATTCGGCCACTGCACTCCAGCCTGGGTGACAGAGCGAGATTCCGTCTCACAAAAAAAAAAAAAAAGAAAAAAAGTATAAATAGACTAAAAATTAGGTTTACTGAATATTTGAATACTAGATATCTGGTTAGTTTGTTCCTCCCAAATACAGCCAGAATCCAAGTTCAATAAAAATTGAATGATTTTCATCTCTATCTGCATTTATATTGGTATCAGCATCTGTTTTTCATCTATTAATATATATAATCTTTTAGTGCTGATATTTTCCACTTTATCTTTTTGTGTTCACTAGTGTTATCTCTGGATAACAATGGGACATCAAAATGATTTAAAAAAGAAGTGTAAGGGCTCATACGTTTTTTCAAAATCACACAAGAGGATATATCAATGCCCAGGTTAGACTACATATTTGGGAAATATGTATAACTCCTTCCTATAGGGTATCACCTTGGTGTTATCCCTGATGCCAGCCCTCATTAATTCTCACTATTTGAAATCACCTCTGTCAACAATCTAGGTTAAATTCTCTGGAATTTTTCTCATACAATATGCTAACATTTTTCAAAAATTCAGTATATTCAAACCATTAGATGAATGTCCAGCAAAAAATCTGCCAGTTGTATTCGAATTGTACAAAAGAGTTTATAATAATAAAAGCTTATCAAAATAAATCATGATAACATAGTGATTATAAACAGTATTAATTATTAAATATCAGAAATGGGATTATTTAGTTTTCAGTCCTTCAAAAATGTATCTACATCTGACCTTTTAATATCTTGGGCCATGTGTCAGAGTCCACATTCATTTTTTTTCCACTTAGTATTTTTATTCAATAAAACAACTTGAACTCATAATTATAACTCTGGTAGCTAATCTATTCAGTAAGGAAAAATATTTATTGCAAATCTTTTATTTGCTAAGAAACACATGATATAATTGAATATATCAGATACATAGAATGCATTAGACAAAATTCCCAACTCTAGAGGAACTTGCATGTTAAAATGGGAAGATAGGCAACAAATAATCAAACAAGTAATAATAATCAATAAATAATCAACTTAGAAGTTTGTATACAACAAATAAGTTGATTATTTAGTAGATTAGAAAATGATGTTAACAAAAGACCATGAGATCTGCAGAGGAAGAAGGGACAGCTTTTATTTCCGTAAGAACAATGTGTAGATTAGGGAGATCAGCATTGAGTACAAATGAAAGTGGGCTTTCCAAAGAACAAAGGAGAAGCTTGGCATAAGTAGAAAAAGCTCCTACCTGAAGTTCTCAATCAGGTCCATTTATTCAAATGAAGGATTCAATTTTGTTTAGCTTTGTTTGGTCAAGATAGTCAAGCTCTGATTGAGTGGCTTCTCAAACCCTAATCAGAAGTCTGTGACAGATACTTTGTTCATACGACTGATTGGGGTGCTTTCTGGCTGCAGTTTTCCTTGGTTCCAGTCACAGGAATTGTTCTGGCTCAAAGGCATAAAGTAGTTTGTTTGTCAAGAGCTTCCTTTCCAAGAGCAAATAGTGTGTGACTACTCTTCTCTTACCGTGCCATGACCAGTTAGTTCTGCTATCTAAACTTGGGTATCTCAGCCATAAGGAGTCCCTGTTGTCTAGAGAGCGTAGGGCCTTATTTACAGCTGTATTTCACCGTGAAAAGTGCTATAAAGAAACAGAACAAGAAAGAAAGAAAGAAAGAAAGAGAGAAAGAGAGAAAGACAGAAAGAGAGAAAGAGAGAGAGAGAGGGAGGGAGGGAGGGAGGAAGGAAGGAAGGAAGGAAGGAAGGAAGGAAGGAAGGAAGGAAGGAAGGAAGGGAAGGAAGAGAGAGAAAGAAAGAAAGAAGGAAGGAAAGAAGAAAGAAAAAGAGAGAAAGAAAGAAGGAAAGAAAGAGAAAGAAAGAAAGAAAGAAAGAAAGAAAGAAAGAAAGAAAGAAAGAAAGAAAGAAAGAAAGAAAGAAAAAAGAAAGAAAGAAAGAAAGAAAGAAAGAAAGAAAGAAAGAAAGAAAGAAAGAAAGAAAGAAAGAAGGAAGGAAGGAAGGAAGGAAGGAAGGAAGGAAGGAAAGAAAGAAAGAAAGGGAAAGAAAGAAAGAAAAAATCAAAGTTTGCAGTGATAGGAGTGTTCAAGGTATAGGAGTGTTCAAGGTAGTTCTTACTGAGAAACTGAGATATAACAAAGTCTTGAAAGAGGCGAGGGATTTAGGCAAGTGAATATCTAGAGTAAGAGTGTTCCAGGGAGAGGGCATGGCTAGGGTAAAGGTTTAGTATCTGGCAATTCCAAAATACATTAATGAGGCCAGTGGGGCTGGATCTAAGTAAGAATGGAAAAAATAGTAAGAGACGAGTAGAATACACATCAATTATATGGTGGCTCCATCAGATTGCTCTGAACATTTGAATGAAGCATGCACTTCACTCCAAAGACTGCTTTCCTTGCAGTAATAAATACTAGCTCAACAGCAGATCATTTGTATTTTCAAGGTTTGGTGATGGAAAAATACAATGACAAAAATTACATTGAACATGTAATTGATGTGAAAGTGCCTGTGTTGACAGAAACTGTATCCTCTTAGCTGATTTTTTGTTTAGTTGAAATGAGCAGTACCATGCTTTTATTGTATGGACAACTATTGAGAACACTCAAAGCTAGAAGAAAGGCCAGGCACATTGGCTCATGACTGTAATCCCAGCACTTTGGGAGACCAAGGTGGACAGATCATGAGGTCAAGAGATTGAGACCATCCTGGCCAACATGGTGAAACCCCATCTCTACTAAAAATACAAACAATTAACCAGGCATGGTGGTGCAGGCCTGTAGTCCCACCCACTTGGGAGGCTGAGGAAGGAGAATCGCTTGAAACCAAAAGGCAGAGGTTGCAGTGAGCCAAGATCACTCCACTGCACTCCAGCCTGAGCAACAGAGTTAGACTCTGTCTCAAAAATAAATAAATAAATAAATAAATAAATAAATAAATAAATAAATAAACAAACAAACAAACAAACTAGAAGAAAACAGCAGAGAATGAACTCAATGTACTATTTATCTCCATTTACTACTAGAGGGCATCTCTTCCTACGCATTTTTCCTATCTGTGAGAAATCGTATTAGATGACGGTGGTGATTTTTTTTTTAAAAAAGATTATCATTTGTACCATAGTGTCCTTAGGAATACTGATAGCTCATGCTCAAATTCAAAAACATCCATACTATGTTCAGGAAGTAATAGTTTCATGCTATTCAAGACATTCGTTTTGTTTATTTGAACATTCTTCTTGAAATCATAGAGAGGTTTTTTTTTTTCTATCGTTTTCAGTTCCTTAAAAGGATATAAATTTATGTCATCCCTGATGGACATTTTTCCCCTTAAAGCTAGCATATTTCAGGGTGAAAAACAAATACACTACCTGTCCAAAGAAGTACGTGTAATTTTACATGATTGTGCAATGGTACATAATAAAAGAGTAGTACATGATCTCCTTTTCTAAATTCTATTCAACATGAAATTAAGAAGGTTAGGTATATTGCTAAATGCTAGTTGATTTCTGCAAACAAAGTGGGGTAGGAATTTTTTTTTTCAGGTACCAATTATTTAATTGACTTAACTGGCCCTTTCTTGTCATACATGTTAATGGTCCACACAACCTAACCCTGATGTGCTTTTTCAAAATCCATGTGCTAGCTAGGAAAATTGCCTTATTCTAAATAAAATATCTCCTTTCCTGTAGCATGATATTTAGGGATGAACAGACAGTACTCTTCTTCTTTAAGTTTCCATGTAAAGTGCACATTTCATACCCTGAATCTCAGTATTTTCCTCCAACAGCAGTTTCTGAGAGAACACACCAATGATGGTAATACACCTTTGTACTGAATTTTGTTGAAATGATACATTATTTACCAAAAGGGTAATGTGAAAGAAAATGTTGCCAATGCCTCATTCTGTTTTATTTCCAAAAATAACTTTGTGTGAGTTGTAAATGGCTGACTAGAAGCATTTACTGTGCACCACTCTCACGGAGAGGAAACAAAGTGGTGGGTAAATATTGACTCTTCAAGGGAATCATCTAAGAAACTAGTTGGGATCCATCAGAAGTGTTAGGGGACAAATGGAAAACAGAGAATAACAAAGCTGGGAAGGCACCCACCCGTGATCACTGTGAAACCGAGAGAAGCTTCCTAACGTAAGGTAAGAGAGAGAGGGTAAGATCCCCCAGGGGATCCACACTTCCTACAGGAACCTGTGCAATTCTGGGAATGAGAGAACCTCCTGAAACTTCCAAACACAGGCCTCTAAACTAATACAAAGAGCATGTATTCATGGAATTTCTTCAGAGGAACCACTCAAGACTATGGGAAGCCCTACAGGCTTTGGATCCCTGAGGAGCCCAGCACCAGCTTGCATTACACCGATAGAGTCCACAGTCATGGTGCCAGAAGAAAGCAGACTGTTCTCAGTTCTTCTCGCCAGAGAAGGGTGGTCTCCTGCTTCCAGCAGAGTGGCCCACCTTTTCCTGAACCCTGCTGGTGCACACAGGTCTGTTTTCCCCTAGGAAACACCTGGACGTTGTACTGTACAAGCCCTGTGCCTGCTGCTTCTAGTCAGTAAAGACTTGTAAGATTGAGTGGCTCCCAAGCAAGGGAGGACTCCTCCATTCTCAGAACACTGAGAGGGGTGAGATACCCAGGTTTGTGACCTGGTTGGGGAGAGCAGTGTACCTCCCTTGGTAGGGATAGTCTGTGAAGGGTGCAGCCTGCCTGCCAGTCATAACCTCTGCCTGAGGGAGCCTCATGGATGGTCTGGAATTCCTAACATATGGAACACTGGTGTGGGACCAGGGATCAGATAGAGTGCCTCCAAGGCCCAGGATTGGTCTTAGGGAGAGGTTTATCTATCTCCTTCCCCAGTGTCCCACCCCCACCGACTCCAGACCACTGCTGTGAACATGCTCAAACATGAAAGCACAGAATGGCTAAGAGCCTATCTATAGGCCATCACACTTAAGTGCTATTTCCTGGATCAGAACCCAAATTACAATACCAAAAGTATTTTGCCAGTACACAGTGCCTGTGAAACCTAAGGCAAAAACTCAGCCACAAATAAAGATCCTGCACAGAGCCTTGACCCTCTGAAACCACCCAGAAATAGAGCCAACACGCTATACTCATCTTACATTACAGTTAAAGGAACAACAGTCCTGTCAGATGAGAAATAATCAGCACAAGAATTCTAGCAACTCAAAAAGCTGGGGTGTCCCCTGACTTCCAAGTAAACAAACTAGCCCCCCAGGAATTGTTCTTAACCAGATTGAAATGACAGACATAGAATTCAGAATGTGGATGGCAAGAAAGCTCATCAACTTCCAGGAGAAAGCTGAAATCCAATCCAAGGAGTCCAAGAAATACAGTAAAAGGATCCAAGAGCTGAAAGATGAAATGGTCACTTTAAAAAAGAACCAAACTTAATTTTTGAAATTGAAGAATTCACTATAAGAATTTAAAAGTACAGGCAGAAGCATTAACAATAGACGAGATCAAGCTGAGGAAAGAATCGCAGCACAAAACCAGTTATTTAAATCAACTCAGACAAAAACAAAGCAAAATTTCAAAATAAAGTAGAATTTTACAAATAAATAAAAGTTCTAAGAAACATGGAATTCTGTAAAGAGACCAAAATCTGTCACTCATTGGCATTCCCAAAAGAGAAGGAAAGAAAGTAAGCACCTTGGAAAACATGTTTGAAGATCTAGTCCATGAAAAATAATCCAATCTCGCTAGAGATGTAGACATGCAAATTCAAAAAATATAGACAACACCTGCAAGATCCTGCATGAGACAACATTCCTAAGGCACATCATCATCGTATTTACCAAGGTCAACACAAAAGAAAGAATTTGAAAGGCAGCTGGAAAGAAAGGTCAACACAATTACATCAAACTAGACTCCTGCATTTCACCATATACAAAAATTAACTCAACATGGATTAAAGATTTAAATGTAAGACCTAAAACTATAAAAATCCTAGAAGAAAACCTAAGAAATACCCTTCTCAGCAACAGCTTTGACAAAGAATTTATGGCTAATCCCCAAAGCAATTGTAACAAAAACAAAAATTGACAAGGAGACTGATATGGTTAGACTTTGTGTCCCCACCCACATCTCATCTTGAATTTTAATTCCCAAAATCTCCATAATTTCCACTTGTCAATGGAGAGACCAGGTGGAGGTAATTGGATCATGGGGGCAGTTTCCCCTATGCCGTTCTCATGATGGTGAGTGAGTTCTCATGAGATCTGATGATTTCATAAGTGTTTGGTAGTTCCTCCTGTATTCATTCTTCTTCCTGCCATCTTGTGAAAAAGGTGCCTTGCTTCCCCTTAACCTTCTGCCATGATTGTAAGCTTTCTGAGACCTTTTAACTGTAAGTCAATTAAACCTCTTTACTCTATGAATTAACCAGTCTTGGGCAGTTCTTTATAGCAGTGTGAAAAGGGACTAATATAGGGACTTAATCAAACTAAAGAGCTTTTGCACAAAAAAATCATAAATGGAGTACACACATTGCCCAAAGAATTGGAGAAAATATTTACAAATTATGCATCTCACAAAGTTCTAATATCCAAAATCTACAAGGAACTTAAAGCAATCAACAAGTAAAAAACAATCCAATTAAAAAATGGGCAAATGTCATGAACAAACACTTCTCGAAAGAAGATGTATCAATGGCCAACAAATCAAAAAACTGCTCAGCATCACTAATCATCAGAGAAATGCCAATCAAAACCACAATGAAATGCCATCTTATACCAGATAGATGGTGATTATCAAAAAGACAAAGAACAACAGATGCTATCGAGGATATAGAGAAAAAGGAGTACTTAACACTGTTGGTCAGAATGCAAATTACTTGAGTCACTGTAGAAGGCAGTTTGAAGATTTCTCAAAGAACTTGAAACAAACTTCCATTCGACACAGCAATCTCATTACTGGATACATAGCCAAAGGAAAATAAATCACTGTACCAAAGAAGACACATGCACTCTTATGTTTGTTGCAGAGTTGTTCACAGTAGTAAAGACATGGAATCAACCTAGGTGCCCATCAGTGGTCGATTGGATAAAGGAAATGTAGTATATATACATCATGGAATACTACACAACCATAAAAGTAATAAAACCTTGTCCTTTGCAGCACAGCTGGACACAGCTGGAGGCCATTATCCTAAGCAAATTAGTACAGAAACAAATACCACATGTTCTCACTTACAAGTGGGAGCTAAACATTAAATATGAATAAACATAAAGATGGAAGCAATAAACACTGGGGACTACTAGACAGGGGAGGAGAGGAGGGAGGAATTAGCTAAAAACTACCTATTCCATACTATGCTCACTGCCTGGGTAATGGGACTACCTGTACCTCAAACCTCAGCATCATGCAGTATACCCATATAACACATCTGCAAATGTACCCCTGAATCTTAAATAAAAGAAAATAAATAAATGTAACTTTAACTTTGTTGCTAGTTTATGAGAGGTCGCTATGCTCTGTAAAACACAAACAAAAACAAAACATAAAAGCAAGGAATGCTTTCTGCCCACGTTCCTTACAGAAAAGCAGACAAAGTTTCATAAGAGACAAAACCCTGAGTATTAAAGGTTAGTGGACTAGTGGTGCAGTAAAATCTGATTTTTTTCAGTAGACATTCTCATACTTCCCATCTTCAGTTTTCCATTCCAGGTTCTTGGGAAATTCATCATGCTTGCAAGAGTTAGTTGTCCTAGCATCATACAGATTTCTATTGTTTGTTAGCCCCAGTGTCCTATGCATAATCTGCTTACTATTTCCTCCCCACTGTTAAGTCTCAGTTAACCATATTGAATCCTTTATCCATTTTGCTTCACTGGTGATGTCAAGTAGCACCATAATAACAAAAAGCAAAAGTTAACAAATATAACAACAATATAAAGATGACCTGAAAAAAATTCAGTTAAAAGAAGGTGAACACTATTCCCTAAATGTTGGTTGGAAGCACAATTGTGACCCAACATTACAACTCTTAAGAATATAAATATCATTAAGAACTACTGAAATTTCTGCAGAAAACATACTTTATTCCACGTTTGTGATGTTACATTCAAATCACTGATTCTAAAAAATTTCCAATAAAGTTTAGCATCACTTGATAGGCCACTGGAAATTATCCATAGTAAACACCACAAATTTTGAGAAGCAAGTTCTTTGCCTTTTGTGAACAACATCTTTCTGCATTATTGTATAATAGCCTATATTTTTCTTGCTGGTGTTGTGAACTCAGTTTGAAATGTCTCTCTCTTCTTCTCTTTTCTGATTACTAAAATTCATCATAAACTTCAAGGCTCAGTTCAAATGACATTTTGTCCATGAATTTCTCTTAATCCCAGCTGTAAGAATAGACCTTACCTTGAATGTGTTCTTATAGCAAATAGTTGGCATTTCTCTTATAACACTTACCACATTCTACATTGTTTGCTTGTTTTCACCTTTAGGGTAAGAAAAATCAATTTTTCAAAGTGTTACAGTTAATTACTTGTAGAGAAGGACTAGACTCCAGATTTTTTAACTCTTGGTCCAGAATTCTATCTACTGCATTACACAGTACTGCTTCCTAAATATTATCAAATCCAGCAAATATTCCATTTTATTAATCTCATTTCTTAAAATTTGTTTATATCTTTATATCTTTTCTGTTTCTTGGTCCCCTCAGATTGTAGTTTACTAACAGAAGGGACAGTGCTTATTAGTGTATTTTGTGAAAACCTTAAAAAATTTTAAGCCCCCAGGTAATGAAGTGAGTCTAAGTGATCATACAGAAGAGCAGGAGAAAAGAGAGGTAGAGGAAAGAATTGAAGAATGAAGTGGGGAGAAGTGAATGTGATAGTAACCATAGGGTAAATGCTAATGTATTTCTTATTAATGTATCTCTTATTAATAAAAAACACATTTCAAGGATAGAGATTCCATACCCATGGACCTTTGTCATAGGGTAGGGAGAGGAGGGTTATTAACAAACCCACAGAGCAAAAAGTATTTGAGGCACAACTGGGAATCATCATTAGATGGAATTAGCTTCATAATCACATAAGTGGGAATGAGGGAAAAAATATTTGGCAGTGAGGACAATGTTAGTAAATAGTTCTCAAGTGACTGAGTCAAATGGCTGCTTCCAATCAAAATCTGAATGTCACTCAAAACAGCATCTTACAGAACAGTAGCTTGTGTTCCCCATACAGTGCTTTTGTTATCCTCTCAAATTCAAGTTGTGTTTTCCTGATTATTCTAAATATGAAACTCAGAATTTGTCTCCCTTACAACCATGATTGCATTTGTTTTGTTTAGGTTTCTTTTTTCACTTGTGTTTCTCCATTAGCTTTTAAGCTCTATAATGGAAGTTTCTAATTAGTTTCGAAGTGGCCAGAGGGTAAGGCAGTTGCTTGATTCTTCACACATGGCACTGTTAAATCCTAAAAGCTGGTTGAAAATCTAGCACTCTGCCTTGTGTTTTGAACAATGAAAATTTTAGAGGACTATTATCTTTGAAAATTATATATACTCTGGAGTTTACTTTGAACTGACAGTGTTTACCCTCTGTATTTGCAAAAATAAACAGAAAAATCTTTAAATACTAACAACCACATCTGATTCTTGATATTCCTTGGCAGCTAATCACAACTCCTTTGCAAGACTTTACCCATGACATGTAAATATTTGACAAGAAGCTAAATTAGAGCTATTTGAGCTTCTTATGCATTTAATGATCCCCACTATAGGACCAGAAAGTAGGCTAAGAGTAAAATTAGGAAAAGTGCAAGGAAAAGTTCAAGGGATAAGAAAGTTCACCAACCAATATGGTGGCATGCTTTTAATAGCCTATTATATTGCTGCTAATGGGAAAATTCCATATTGTTGGTTCCTGCTCATGATATTACTTGCTATTAAGTTTGAAAAAACTTAAGTTTTATGTTATATAGCTATAAGTAAATGACACAAATAACTTTTCTGATCTCTCTTACATTTTTTTGTGTAAGACATGTCTGCTTTTGATTTCATGGTACTAAATTAGTTTGAATACCATTGGAGAGCACTTTTTGTAGAATCAAAGGAGTTTCCATTGAGAAGGGCTAAACAAGTTTCTTAAAAACATGAGTTGCAAACTAAGACCCTCCAAGGTAAATTCAAATCAAATGTGTGTTATTCAGCTAAATAGACTCTTAGTAAGAAAAATGAAAATAATTTGCAAGCCTTTCAGCTGGACTTGTGCTCAGCAGTTTACCAAAATGCCCACATCCTCTTTCGTCATGCATCTCACTTGAATCACTTAGATGCATTATCTGCATGTCTTCATCATTTGATAAGAAGGAAAAACAGATTTAGAGTAGATAATCAGTATGCCCCCAAACCATATAGCTGGTTAGCAGTAGACCTGGGATTATAGCCTAAAGCTCTTACTTTCCAGATAAGAGCTCTTACCATTGTTTTCTAAAAGTTTAAATTCTATGGAGCATTTTGTAGGATGACATGATTATTGCATGTAATTGGATTTATTTCTCGAAATATTGAAGCTTTCAAACTATGTGTTTGTGAGTTTTGGTGGAGAAATCAGACAATGGTGGAGCTGAAGTTCTTTAGTGTACAGTTGAATATAGATCGTCTCTCAAGTAAAGATACTTAATAAGATATCACTACACCTTCCAGCTATAAGTCTCTTACTACTGAGAATGACCATGAAACACAGAGAGGGTGAAAACTTCCATTCATCATCTGAAGAATATTCAAGAAGCCATGATTAAATAGATGGACACTGATGATATATAAATATGTTTGTTTTTTGATGGGAAGAACTGAGTGATGAATTTATTAGCACTCAAAGAAAACCTGGGGATATAAAGGGAATACACAAACTATCATATCATGAACATCAGGGTTAATACGAACTATAAAGTGACCATGAGAGTCATTACACAGAGACAGCATTAATGGAAAACTAATGTTTCTTTGCCACATTGGTTTGGTTTTAGTGCTTTAATCTAGACAAGTCAAATTTAAGAAGAATGCTTCCCATAACATAGCACGTAGGTTATCCATAGAAATCTTTTATCCATATCCCTTTCTAATACAGCAGACTGATGTTTGGAAACAGAAGCATGCTATTTAAATGGACTGTTCATCAGAATCTACTTTGTGGTATTAAAAACTTCTTCTTTGAATTCCTGTTCTTGACCCTTTTGGCATCAAGAAGTGTTTAAAAGCATAAAATTCAAAATGAAAGAGAAGATGCTTAGTAATCTGTTGTATGTGCCAGGCTGGCAGTGGATTTTCAGGACCAAGTGTTTCCCTGCAGATGATTCATTGACAAGAGGGGCCAGCATAGTCTCAGAAGAACCAGAGCTTTGAATCTCTTAGACCAAAATATCTCACCAGTGAAAACTGGAATTTATATTTCTGGGTATCTTTTCTTCCCCTTTATCATTACCAATTAATGTTTATTTGCTCCTTCCTGGAAGTTTCTGCCACTGTTTGTTTAATGGTGTGTATATAGTTTTATAGTAAGTGTGTTAACACTTTGTATAATTATTGTGTGTGATTAATCCTGCATGCTCTGGAAAACTGTTAGGTTATTTTGTTTTTTTTTTTTTAAATTTAACCAGTAGGAATGTCTTTAAGTCTTTGTGTTATTCACATGTAATGCAAGTTGACAAGAACTCTGGTGAATTGAGCAGAGCATGAAAAGCCTGTATTTAAAAATCTGTGCTTAAGTAACTGAGAAGATCAATTGTTTTCTACTCTTAGGACCATCTCTGTGGTAACTGGCACATAGAGAAGAATTTTCCATGTGATGCAAGAATGTTATGGAGATCTGAGTAACAGGTATATTATATTTCACAACAGGGTGAATGTCAAAACATGTTATTGTTTTGATGATAACATATGGATGAAGTGTTATCAAAAGTATTTGTGACAACATTTGATGCAAGGATAACAATCTGAAGTCTATTAGATATATGCATTGAGCAATCAATTGATAAACTGATACACCGATAGAATGTAGGTAGGCAGATAGAATGATACATGTACATATACAGATTAGAGGAAAGAGAGTAGGAGAAAAAGAGGGAGAGAAGACTGTAGTGTATCTATACAAGACATATAACAAATTGATATTTTGATGATAGAAGTATCCTCCTCAGATTTTCAACTTATGACTTGCAAAGGTGTCTCTCTTAGTAGACATTGAGACTGGAAGGGATCAAGGCCCAAGACCATTTTCCAGAGTTCTGTCCAAATGTATAATGGAGCCAAGGAGATGGAGACCAAAATACCAGCTTTTGTCCTGACAGAGGTGGAATAATGTACATTATGCATTATACAGTCACTGGCTTGGATGTAAACTGAGGCCTTGATGTACAAGAGCAGAGTCTTTACCTCCAGTTTATTAGATAGTTAAGAGAAAACAAGAGTACAGATCTCAGATCCATAGTAAGAAAGGGAGGAAGAAACTTCAACTTCAAATGTCCAGTTCCTTACTTCAAACTGGACCAGATAGCTCACTGTTCATGCAGTAGTAAGTACGGACTTCAGAATCACTTTTTTATCTCTGACTTTAAGGCCATTATTCCTTGATTTTCTTTCTTGTGCTTGCTGTCATTTTTACAAAGTGTATTTATTCATGTTTAAACTATTTTATTACATTGACTCTATGCTGGCACCTCTTACTGTTTAAATTTAAATTATTTTGATTCATATATTCCACTCTTATACATTTCTGATTTTTTAATTACTCCAGCTGTATAGAACAGCATTTTAAAAAACACGTTTTTAAAATCTTTCTTTAAAACTTTTCTTGGTTCAACANGTCATCCTCTGCAAATAAGATTATATGGTCTTATTTGCAAACTTTTTTTTGTTCTCTTGAGTGAATTTTTCAGGATAACAGAGAACAACAAGTAAAATTTGCTTAAGATGCATTCTTTCTTTACTCCCATGTGGGTCTCAGATTTTCAGAATTCTCCATGTTGTTTTCTCAAATACTTAAGGAACCTTATATACACTGGGTTTGAATGACTTATTGGTTTGCTTGACATCCTGTCTTTGTAAGAATATGTGGCAGGCTTTCTCCAAATCAATAAAGGCAGCAAGACTTTTTTTTTTTTTTTTTGAGACGGAGTCTTGCTCTGTCCCCCAGGCTGGAGTGCAGTGGCCGGATCTCAGCTCACTGCAAGCTCTGCCTCCCGGGTTTATGCCATTCTCCTGCCTCAGCCTCCCGAGTAGCTGGGACTACAGGCGCCCGCCACCTCGCCCGTCTAGTTTTTTGTATTTTTTCTTTAGTAGAGACGGGGTTTCACCATGTTAGCCAGGATGGTCTCGATCTCCTGACCTCATGATCCGCCCATCTCGGCCTCCCAAAGTGCTGGGATTACAGGCTTCAGCCACCGTGCCCGGCTAAAATGCCTTTTAATAAATATAGTCAGAACAGATATAACATAGAAAAGAAACAAATTACAAAAGCATATACACTGTTTATTAAGGATACACATAGGCAATGATAGTGGAAATCCCAGTTCCACAACAGCTGGCCGGTCTTGTAATCAAATAAAACTCTTAAGAATAAAGTAGTGATTCCCTCACATGAGATGCTACCACATACATTAAATGCACAGTCTCAATTAATATTTATAGTTTTTAATGTGACAAATTACTTCTTTTTTGCTTAACTTCTCTAATCTAGGTAGAGTGTAATAATGCTACTTACAAAGGAAAATGTATAGTAAAATTTGTCTATGTATTCAGAATAGAGAAACCAGTCATACTGAGCTTCTATTCCTGGTAGCTCTGTTCCAGGAAGAAGAGACTTTAAAACAATTTTAGCAAGCTAACAGTATTTGTTGTTCATGTTTTTCAAAATTAAGCAAGTGATGTCTCATGTTAAAAATGTGTCTTTAGTTCACCAGTAGAAATTCTAACAATTTATACCATAGAATTATGATTTAATTTCTATTATTGTTTAATAAAATAAATGCATTCCGGTTCCTTGAATCTTCTATGAACAGATCTTTTAAAATTAAAACATATTCAGAATATTCTAAATGGTTTTTTAGGTGCTCCATGATAAATTTGGCAAATATATAGTAACCAAATTATCATTTACCTCTTTAATAACTGTTGCCAAATTTTTGGAACATGTCATTACAATCTATAAAAAGTTCCCCACTTCTTATTTTAATTTTTACTCATTAACTTTTTTCAACCAATGGAAAAAAACTTGCATCACATTCTTGCATAAGCAATAATATTATTAAAATAAACATATCAGGCAGATAAATAAATTTGGCTGCTTTGTTTGTATCGTGTTCACAGTTGAGGTCAAATTGGTTTCTTACCTGACAAAAACACGATGAGATCTTTGCTTAGTGGATAATTTCTTGACACTCTTTACCTTCAATAACCTTAGTAACTCAGCCTGCAGTAATAGTTTATAATAATAAGTTTCTGTTTTGTCATCTAATGAAAAATATCAAACTTAATTGAGTAGCCTTTAAATAATTTACAATTTTACTACATCACTAAGCACACTCTTTAGTCAAAATTATAATTTCTTTAAACATAACTTTTTCAACAAGGAAAGCATTGTACTTCTTTCTATTCTGGTGCAAGCTCTTTAATTTGAATAATTTCTCCAGAAAGTTTTCATGACACTGCAGCTGTGTCATTGAAAAATACTTGTGCCCCAAATTTAACTTTCAAACTGCATTTGTCGGCAATGCATGCAGTCACAGCTTTACAGAGTGCAGAGGTAATTGTGTTTGTTAAAAATGAAGCAAAAAATAAAATGAAATCTCCCATCATAAAGTCATCACACTTAAATTGTTCTTACAGTAAAGGAAGTGCCCTTTAAACAGTATTTGCACATCAGGCTCTCAGGAAAAATACTTTACTAGCTTTATTTGTTCTTCTAGCTCATCCTCAGTTCCTGAATATGTTTTAATGTGTTATGTCACTGGAAAGTGGTACTTGAGTTACCTTCTTTGCAGCAGTCCCTCATCATTTCTAAGAAAACACATTTGATGCAGTATTTCACTGATGTCTTTGTAATTGGTTATGTTTTTTTTCAGTCTTAGCAACCCAAAGTGCTACTTTATAAGAAACCAACAATGCACTAATGTTTATATGTAAAATATTTAACATCTGCTTCTGTTGACTTTATTTTAATAATCTGTCTTTCAAATAGTTCTTTGGTTTTGAACTTATTTCCATATGCCTTTTATGTTAATACCATTTAAATTTTGAAAGTTAATTGCCTCATTAGCTGTTGCATTTTCACAAATAATTCAATGTTGTTTTAGCATGTTACTATCAATTACAATAAATATATGAGAGATCATACTCTTAAGTAAAACTTGCATGAACTCATTTGATCCTCATGCCTTCACAATTATTTCTACTGTCATCATTTGGTTTACTCTTGCTGCTGCAGTCTCAAAGTTGAGGCTTTTTACTATATGCAAATTAGGGTTAAAATGAAGATTACAATGTTTACTTCCCTAATGTAGCCAATAATGTTAAGCTATAAATGAAAATTAAAAAAAAAATGGTTGATATTTTGAATGATTGTAAAAGTTGAAAGTTACAATAAATTGACTATCTTGCTTATAGCTATATAACAACCAAAACTTACAATAACCTATGTTGTATCATGTTCCCACTGTGCTTGTCAGCACAGGCTACTTACCACGCAGCTTTGATAATACCCATGCAATTCTTTATCCTGTTAACCACAGGGCTCCACTTGTCAGTCACTTGGATGATAAAGTCACTATAAAACTTTCTAAGTATTTTTTTCTGATTTGTGTACCTAGCACGGCTCCACGGACCATTGTTTTCTGCGAGGCATGGTGATTAGAGGAAATTTCAGCCAGACATAGAAGTGCCAGTAGGTTTCAGCTGTTCTCCTGCTGTTCCTCATTTCATGCTTCTTTCTCCTGATAAAGAGTAGCTATAGCCTTTCATCAGATCTTCAGCTGGGTTTCAGAATTGTTCTAGATCGCTGATTGATGCATGCTTCCCATTATCTTACTTTGTGAACAGATGTGTCTAGCGTAGTCAATTGTAGTCCTTCTGTTCCCATCTCACCACTGTATGGTAAGAGCAAGGGGCAATACACCATTTCCTTTCAGTTGTCAAAACTCCAGATCAGTAGGAGCCACTGATGTGAGGTCTCAGTCTCATCCAGATCCTGAACCACTAAACTTCTGTTTCTTCTGGCACTAGGATTTTATAGATAGTGGTCCTTTTTATTTATATTCACTTATTCTACTCGTTGCAGTCTATTCTGGTCCTAGTCCTTTTCTTTTCTGTGATCTTCATATTTTCTTTCTAGGAAAATTTTATCTTTTATTTTATTCCCTCTCACTGAAATTTGTTTTGGGGCAGTGATGGAGAGGGCGATTTTTATTCTCTTCCTCCCTCCCTTCCTCCTTTTCTTCCTTCCTTCTTTTTTTCCTTCTTTCCTTCCTTCCTTCCCTTTCTTTGTTCTTTTTTACTTTCCTTTCTCCTACCCTCCTTTCCTTTCTTCCTATCTCCCTTCTCCCTCCCTTCCTTTTTTACATCACCTATGGTTACCTAGCTAAGATTTTTTCCCCATGACTCTTAAAGCCTGTCTATATTATGTTCTCACTCCTTTCTGTAAGTGCCTTTATCACCCTAGCTTTATCTAATCACCACCTCATTACTTTCAGCAGTTGTAGGGTATATGTTACTGGTGCAACAATCTCAAATATCTTTTTATTTGGGATTCTTCACCCTAATGTAATCATCTAATTTTTTAAAAATCATTTGTCTATTCAGTTCAGATAAGTGGATTTTTTTTTTTTTTTTTGGTCTTTATTTGGAAAAAAGACAAACCTCCTTTTTTTTTTTTTTTTTTTTTTTTTTTTTTTTTTTGGTATCTTCTTTGCAACTTTATTCTCTTACCTGGACCTGGAACATTTTTTTTGGTTTGGACATTACACACAGATAATTTCTTTATTCAAATCTTGTCTAATGTGAGATATAGCACACATACATCATACATATAAAGTTGCATAAGGCATACATTTAGAATATTAAAAATAATTATGAATTTTAAACCCATGTAACTATCAAGCAAATCAACCTATAGAATATTAGTGGCAACCCCAAGTTTCTTATTAGTTATTTTTTTCTCGATCATACATATAACACATTCACTATAAAGAACCAACTTGCCAACATTCAAGATAATCATATTTTGATAGTCAATATGGTTATTAATATAGATTAGTTTGCCTATTTAGATCTTTAGGTATGGAGAAAATAGTGGGAATTACTGGTGCTTTTTTTTTTTTTTTTTTTACTAAATACGTATTTTAGAATTATATTACAGTATTTATATCTAGTTCCTTTGTTATCCATGTTATGCATATCTGTGCTACTCAGAGTAGATTCAGAAATTATCAGTCCAGGATAAATATAAATGAACATACAAGAATGTAAATCAATGTACTAAATCTTTATTGAGAAATTCTTGCTAAAACAAACAACAACAGCCACAAAAACAAAGCCTAATATGCTAAGTGAAGTATTTTTTATTATGTTACAGGATCCTTATGTCTTCATAGAACACTATCAAACATTTCTTGTGCCTGTGCCAGTTAATGGACATTTTACATAGAACTACTGTATAGTATTCCATTGATTAATATACCATTAATTATTATCTGTTGTACTGTAGATCGAAAGTTATGTTGTTTCCAGTTTGGGGCTATTTTAAAAAAAGATTCTAGCTACTTCTATAGTGTGTGCAATCAAAAGTAGATTTCCACTCTCTTCAAATGTATTGAATAGAATATAATATTTTCCAAAATAGCTGATTACATTTTTATGTCCTTCAACAGTGTATTAAAAAAATCTACGTTGCTTCATATCATCAGTAATACTTGATTTGTCATATGCAGGATTGAATGGAAAAAAAAATCCAATCCTTGATAATGTCACATTTTAAAATGTTTGCCAATCTGGTCGGTATTTAATGGAATTTCATGGTGGTTTTAATGTTTATTTCCATATTATTATATTATGGTATCATTTGAGGAACAAAAATCCTTAATTTTAACGTAGTTAAATGTATCAGCCTTTTCTTTCTTGCTTAGTGGTTGTAATAGTACTGAGTGTCAACTTGATTGGATTGAAGGATGTAAAGTATAGTTCCCAGGTGTGTTAGTGAGGGTGTGGCCAAAGGAGATTGACATTTGAGTCAGTGGACTGGGAGAGGCAGACCCACCCTCAATCTGGGTGGGTACTATCTAATCAGCTGCCAGTGTGGCTAGAGAATAAAAGCAGAGAGAGGAACGTGGAAGGACTAGAAATTTTGAGTCTTCTGGACTTCATCTTCCTGCCATGCTGGATGCTTCCTGCCCTTGAACATCATACTCCAAGTTCTTCAGCTTTTGGGCTCTTAGACTTACACCAGTGATTTGCCAGGGGTCTTCAGCTACAGACTGAAAGCTGCACTATTGGTTTCCCTACTTTTGCAGTTTTGGGACTCAGACTGGCTTCCTGTCTCCTCCGCTTACAGACAGCCTATTGTGGGACTTCACATTGTGATCATGTGAGTCAATTCTCTTAACAAACTCTCCTTCATATATTCATCTATCCTGTTAGTTCTGTCCCTTTAGAGAACCCTGACTAATATAGTGGTCATTTTTGCGTTGATTAAAGGAAACGGCATACACAAAGTAATATGCTATTTTTCTATATTATGCTTAAAATCATTATAGTTTTTGCATTTCACACCTAGGTGCACGCTGACATCAAGATGACTATTCTGTGAGATAGGGTTCATCTTCTTTCCCCACCCTCACTGTCTTTAGTAACACCATTTCTGTAAATCCAGTGTTGATATACACACAGATGTGTGCTTCTTGGCTCTCTCTTCACTTTCGTTGTTCTAATTTTTCTATCCTTGTGTTAATATCATACTTCATCTAAATTTACAATTTTTGATATCAGCTAAGTAAGATTTTTCCTAGGGGTTTATTCATTTGTCTAAATTTTCCAATTTGTTTGCATAAAGTTGTCCATAACACCCTGGATATAATGAAGGTTTGTTGTAGAGAGCCTAGATGCTCTTATCATCCTCTAAAGAGGGTTTTGCTTTAGAGAAAACTAATGTGGTTAGACTCAAACCAAAAACTCTGCCCTGCCTGCCCATGGATAGCATATCAAACCTTGTTCCAGGTTGTTTTCAACTTACTCTATAAATGCATGCTTCACAGGTGGGCCAGAAATATGAACAGAATTTATACACAGAAATTTTGGACCCCTTCTCTATTTGTGGATCATTCTCTCTCCTCTCTGAAATTCCCTGACTCACTGGCAGCTCTGGCTATACAGCTCATTCCTTGTTTGTTTGTTTGTTTGTTGTTTGTCTGTTTGTTTCACAGCCAGAATAATGTAAGACATTCTATTGAACTTTTATTGTGGGTCACTAGCTTCAGTGTAAAGCTCTCAAAACAGGAAACTCACCCAGGCCAGTTTTCTTTAGGTTTTGAGTTTTCTTCAAAATTGGCCAGCTTTTACTTTCCAGATGCTCACGTTTTGCCCAAATTTTGCAGCTTTTACCTGTGAGATGTTGGTTTGTTAGGAAATTATTTCTAACACTGAGAGCAGCACTCCTCCTTGTTGCTTCTTCAAGGTCAGCAAATGTCCTCCAGGTTTTCATTTTCTCCTTTATTTTGGCCATCTTATGATCTCTTTCATATTTTCAAGAAAAAAAATTGATCAAGTGTGGGTTTTTTGGCTTCTTTTGGTGGGGTTTGTTTTCGTTTTTTTGTTTTTTAGCTTTTCCTCTGGGGGCAGGTTGACCCAAATATTGCAATTCATTTTCACTGGATGGGTAAGTCATCAGGTGATTTCCAGAGCAATTGGTCATCTATGTAGTTTCCTTATATTAGCTAATAGCCTTTGTCTCTAAATGATGTTGGCTTCTCAGGTAGTAGAGCTTATGGAATTCGGTTTTTGTTGATATATGCAGTAAAACTTCACAGTAAAGGGAGTCTGAAAATTCAGTTTTCTAAAATGGACATTGTATTATAGAGAGCATAATTGAGATGAACCTGTGCAATAGTTGAGGGTGTCTTTGAGTGTGGATGAGATTCCAATTCTTTCAAGTTCCAAATGTGGTGTGGTCCCACCCTGTGGTGCTTGTCAGCTTCAACTTCAATAGTATTAGAGGAGATTGTTGGTTCTGTGGCTTACTGGAGCATGTAAACAGTGCTTGTGATTTCAGGAGTCTTCTGGTTAATTGCTTATATTCTGAAAAGGAAGAATTTGGGTAGAACACAAGAGCTACAGGGCTTACCTCTGCCTTTCATTCCTTCCTGGAGTGGGGCTTCCTATTGTTTTCCTGCTGTGCTGGTCATTTCCACCAACTACCTCTTTACTCCCATTCCAGCAGTGAAGAACTTTGACTTTCCTAGATTGAAAACTACAGCTGGACTGAGGACAGAAGTTAGCATCAATCTTGTTATACCAAAACAATTTATTACACTGGATTAATTACTTTGAGGGTTTATTATATATTCCCAAATTCAAGCTCCAAACTTGCATGATAAATTTACTAGAAATAATAACATAATTACAATGCCCCCACAGGCTAGTATTCCATTCTAAAAGATATGAACAAATTTGACCCATCTAAAGTTTACTCTTCCAGAATGCGTGAGCATTTCCTTTTTATTAGGTCAGCAATAAAACCAGTTAACTATAGATCTTAAATATAAGCTTCTACTTACTCCCAAGAAAATTATTTACCATATGATTGTCTTTTGGTCTTATTCAGAAAAACAAAACAGAACAAAACAGAGCCACCACAAATTGCCCTCTTTCTGAGTAGTTTCAATAAATATGCCTTTTCCTCCCAGTTATATTGAGATATGATTGATGGATGAAAATTGTATCTGTCCAAGGTGTAGAACATGATATTATATATAAACATTGTGAAATTATTATCACAGGTAAGCTCATTAACATATCTATTATCTCATGTAAATACCTTTTTTCTTGTAGGAATACTTAAGATGTATTCTCTTAGCAAATTTCAACTATGCAATACATAATATTATTTATTACAGTCACTATGCTGTACACTAAGTCTCTGGGACTTACTTACTTTACATTGACCAACATCCCCATTAACCTCAACCCCTAAGCCCTGGTAACCACCCTTCTTCTCACTCTATGAATTTGACTTTTTTAGATTCCACATTTATACAAGTGAGATCATAAGTGTTTTTCTTTCTATGTTTGGCATATTTTATTTAATATCCTCTAGGTCAATCTATGTTGTCACAAATGGTGGACTTTCCTCTTTTCAATAGCTGAATAATATTCCATAGATAGATAGATAGATAGACAGAGAGAGAGAGAGAGAGAGAGAGATGGATATAGTGATATATATCTATATCTATATATATAATATATACATACACACTACATTTTCTTTATTCATTATTCTGTTGACAGACACAACTTATTTCCATATGTTGATTATTGTGGATAATGCTATGATGAACATGGAAGTGCAGAGATTTCTTTGAGACAATGATTTTACTTCCTTTGAATATATACACAAAAGTGAGATTACTAATTTTTTGAGGACCCTCCATACTATTTTCTGTAATGTCTGAATTAATTTTTACCAACAATGCATAAGGGTTCCCTTCTCTCTACAATCTCATCAATCCTTGATATCTTTTGACATTTTTATAATAGCTATCCTAAGAGGTGTGAGGTGATATCTCATTGTGATTTTGATTTGCGTTTCTCTCATGATTGGTGATGTTGAACACATTTTCATCTTTGGAAAAGTGTCTATACAGGTACTTTAACCATTTTCAAACAGGTTGTTTTCTGAGATTGAATTGTATGAGTTCCTTACATATTTTGGATATTAACTAACCCCTTATTATATGCATGGTTAACAAACATTTTCTCCCATTTCACAGACTGCCTCTTCATTTTGTTGAGTATTTCCTTTGCTGTGTCCAGACTTTCTAGTTTGATGTAGACTCACTTATTTATTTTTTCTTTTGTTGCCTGTGCTTTTGACTTCATATCCCAAAAAAATTATTACCAAGACCAATGTTGTGGAGCTCTTCTCCTTATGTTTTCTTCTAGAATTTTACAATTCATGTCTTACATTTAAGTCCTTAATAATTTTGAGTTGATTTTTCATGTATAGTGTAAAATCAGGAACCAATTTTTTTTCACATGAAGATGTGATTTTCTTATTGAAGAAACTATCCCTTCTCCATTGAATATTCTTGGTACCCTTGTTGCAGATTAGATTATCATCTACCTGTGGATTTATTTCTGTGCTTCCTATTTTACTCCATTGGTTTCTGTGTCTCTTTTTATACTAGTACTGCTTGATAAGTAGAGCTTTGGAATATAATTTGAAATCAGGTAGTGTGATGTCTCCAGCTTTGTTCTTCTTTCTCAAGATTGCTTTAGCTACATGGAGTCTGTTGTACTTCCACACAAATTTTAGGATTTTTTTTTCTATTTCTGTGAAAAACTCCATTGGAATTTTGATAGCGATTGCATTGAATCCGCATATTGCTTTCAGTATAGACATTCTGACAAGTCTTCGAACCTATGAATATAGGATATCTTTCTTTTTATTTGTGCTTTGATCTCTTTTTATATTTCAGTGTGCATATCTTCCACTTTCTTGGTTAAATTGATACTTTAGTATTTTTTGATGCTTTGGTAAATGGAATTATTTTCTTAACTTTTTGTTCAAATAGCTTGTTGTTAGTATATAGCAATGCAACTGGTATTTGTAGGTTGATTTTGTATCCTACAATGTTAATGAATTTGTTTGTTAATTCTAACAGATTTTTTGATGGAGTCTTTAAGGTTTTCTATGTATAATATCATGTCATCTGCAAAGAGATAATTCAATTCTTTCTTTTCTATTTTGATCCTTTTTATTTCTTTTTCCCTTCTGATTTCCCTGGCTAGGACTTCCAGTACTGTATTGAATAGAAGTGGTGAGAATGGATAACTTTGTCTTCTTCGTGATATTAGATAAGAGGTTTTCAGCTTTTCACCATTGACTATGATGTGAGCTGTGGGCTTGTCATAGGCAGCTTTTGTTGTGTTAAGGTACATTCCTTTTATACCTAATTTGTTGAGAGTTTTTATCATGAAGGATGGTGATTGTTGTCAAATGCTGTTTCTGCAGCAACTAAAATGATCATGTGATTTTTGTCCTTTATTTTGTTAATATGATATATTACATTTATTGATTTACAGATGTTGAACCATGCTTATTTCATAGAAATAAATCCCAGTTTATTATGCTGTGTGATACTTTCAAGGTGCTATTTAATTTAATTTGCTAGTATTTTGTTGGAGGTTTAAATGTATGATCATCGGGGCTATTGGCCTGTAATTTTCTTTTCTTATGGTGTCCCTGTCTGGCTTTAGTATCAGAGTGGTACTGGCCTTATAAGATTAGTTTGGAAATGTTCTCTCCTCTTTAATTTTTTGGAAGAATTTGAAAAGGAATGTTGTTAGTTCTCTTTAAGTTTCTGGTAGTATTTATCAGTGAAGCCATAAAATCTTTGGCATTTCTTTGATGGAAGATTTTAAAAAATCACTGGTTCAACTGAACTACCCATTGGTCTGTTTAGATATTTTATTTTTTCGGAATTCAGTTTTGGTAGGTTATGCTTCCCATCAGGTATAAATGTGTGCATTTTCATGAAGTCTATTTGCAGGTTTGATAGCAGATACTTTAATTCTGTGCTTTTTGACAAAGGATATGGTATGGGGTTCTGGAAGTGGTCATTCAAGATCATCCAGTTAATTAGAGTAAAGGCCCTTCTCTCTTGATGTAAACGTATTCATCAGCCGCAATTGCTACTACCTACTGACAGTCCTATGGAGAAAATACCATCATAGTTTCAAGATGCATTAATTTGGAAATAGTACTCAAAACTGTTGTATTCTCAATTGCATTTGAACAACAGAGCTATAATCCTAGAAGCCATGTATGGGTTCTGGGAGAAAATCCTAATAAATTTCAAAGTTTAGTCAATCATCATATTTGTGTTAATATCTAGTATCAACAGACAAATAACTTTCTTCCTTCATAAAAGGTGTAAAAACAACAAGGAAATGTATGCAATGCTTACCAAATTCTGCAGTGAAAGTCAAAAGGGGTAGAAGAGCATTAGGAAATACCTGGATATTAAGAATAAGTTGACTTCAATTTATTGAGCACCCCACTTTGGGATAATTTAAACAGTGAGGTTTTTCAAACTAGGAAAAGTGAAATGTAGTACCTTTGAAGAGAAAATTAATTTTTCACATGTACAGAATAGGATGAGGAGACTATACATTTGAAATAATTTTGTGTGAAATCCAAGTAAAATTTTAAACCTAAAATACAGAGAAAATAATTACCTATTTTATTGCACATTTTATATATTTAAAAAAATTAATTTAAACAAATTCAGCTAAATCTACTTAGCACAAATTTTAATGCCTATTATTTTGAGAGAGAGAGAGAGAAAGAGAATTGTCTTGGAATTAGAATTTATATAGCCTATAAATAAGCTACAAGTATGTAAAAAGATCAAGGAATAGAATATTTGTATTACAATGACATCTAATTCTAAAATGGCAATTTTCTTGCTTATGTTATCATGATAAAACTTGAAAACATATTTTTCTTAGAATATTATAGAAACTATAATTGGATTATTTACAATAATAGTAGTTTGTAAATTTTAAGATTCTTAACCATATTTGAAAAATAAAACAAAACACATTATGCAAACTGTTTCAGAAATTCAGTCTAGTAAACCTATCAAACAGTAATTCCAAGTAAATGGAGTAATATAGAAAACAGTTTCTGTTAATAAGTAAGTCTCAATTAGCCAGAGACATTCCCAACATTTCAGTCTTTTCTGTTGCAAATATTTCTAAAAATATTAATATGCTATCTTTTTTACAAAATAATATAAACAACATTATTTCCTATTTTTGAATCTTGTAGCAATACAAGATTGAACCCAAGAGGCAGAGGTACCATTATTTTTCACTGTATCATTTCTGTAAACCTCATATGGGGTAGGAATTTAGATTATATCTTTTAGCTGAGTGCATTGAAATAAAGACTAGAAAAGCCATACTCTATTTGCCAAAGCAAGTCACAAAATCTGTTCCTACACAGGAGAATAGACAAAGAGACACCACCTATTGATAGTAGAAACATCAACATTACATTGCGCTCACACCTGTAATCCCAGCACTTAAGGAGGCTGAGGTGGGAGGATTACCTGATGTCAGGAGTTTGAGACCAGCCTAGCCAACACGGCGAAATCCCATCTCTTCTAAGAATACAAAAATTAGCTAGGCGTGGTGGCGCATGCCTGTTAATTCCAGCTACTAGTGAGGCTGAGGCAAGAGAATTGCTTTAATCCAGGAGGTGGAGGTTGCAGTGAGCTGAGATCATGCCACTGCGTGCCAGCCTGGGTGACAGAGTGAGACTCCATCTCAAAAAACAAACAAACAAACAAACGAACAACAACAACAAAACACATTACATCGGAAAGAAATGAAATGGATTAGGAAATGTTTTGGTGACCTACCGCAATAGGCTCAAATACACATACACTAGATTTTCAATGCTTTTAAATTTGCCTAGCACAGATGAATGCAATTGAAAAGCAAAACATTGCTCGATACAACAGCAGGCTCATCCCAACAGATACATCAGTAGCATAGTGCTTCTTCTGTTGGTCTTTTAGAATTATAGTTATCTGTTTTGTGCTCAAAATATGCAAATGGTGGCGATTTCATCTGTAAAACTTGGGCAACTTGCATTAATCATTATAACTGAGTACAGGTCTTTCTCAGCGTGACTCATAAATATGTTTGAGTTTTAAAGCTTTTTACAATAATATTAATTTAATCTGTAAAATGACATTGCTTGCAATGAATTCCATTTACAAATCGGAATAGGCAATGAAGAGAAAGTGGTAGTATAGCTGCAAATTTTTAATGGAGACTAAAAACAATGGAGCAATGGAAAACATGAAAATATCTTCTTGCTTCTAAAATATCTTGCAATACCGCGACACTAATGAAGATGGAGTTTGCTTAGATGGATTTGCCTATATGCCACTTACTGTCAAAGAGATGGTTATCTGACTAAAATCTATTATTGATTATTCAATTTAGTGTTCATATATTTAAATTTTATTCAGGTTAGAGTGATGTTGAAACTTGGGTTTCACATTCTAGCATGCTACTGCTGTGGTTGGCAACAAAAATGTTAAAATACAATCATCTTCGAAGTATGAAATGGCCACTGGAGGGCTGATTTCCATTTTGTGGTTTATGGCTTCTTCTTAATATCTGATAATGTAATTATGCTTCAGCAAAGAATGAATCTTCTCTTGGTAAAGTAAGCCATGCCCAGAATATTGATGATTTAAATAAAATAATATCATGACTTTTAAAAGGGTATTCATTTGGAGAAGGTTTTTACTATGTAAAATATCCATTGTTCAAAGCTAGAAATCTTACCTTGCTTTTTTCTCCAAGATAAAATGTGCAAGAGTAAGAATTTGATTTTGATTTCTAATTGGTTGTTTAGTAATATTAAAAAAAAAATTGTAACACGTTAACCTTGCTTTTTTTTTTTTTTTTTTTTTTTTTTTTGGTATGTAACACATCTGGTAACAACCAATAAAGAGAGAAATTGATTTTGCAAAAATAAGAATAAGAAGTATCCTAAAACTGTTCAACACAATACAATTTGATCTACAGGTTTCCTGGCAATATATACTTCCCAACTTTTATACTTAACTTCACTTCTATTAGATTTACAACTTGATGGGGTTATCTGATCTAAAACTACTGTAACTACTTTCCCTTTTAAATTTCAGTTGTCAAATCATGTTATCTAGTTTCTACTACTCTGAGTTATATCCAGTGTTTTCCCATTCTTTGCTAACACAACATCTCATAAAATCACATAGAATAACATAATATGACAGTTGAATTTAGGAGAGCTCATATTATATTTGAAATTCAACCAATGTTACAATTTAATGGCTATAGAAGATTAGAGAAGAAATGACATGTTCATTTCAGAGATATTTTTATTCCAATGTATTTTTAATGTTCTCATGTCTTTTATTATTTTGATGGGTTTTCAGAAACAGTCTTAGAAGCCCTTGTTTTGGGCTAGATTTTTATAAGGAGAGACAGGGACATATTTGAAAGTTTTAAGAGTACATTATTACAACATATGACATAATTAGATGAAAAAATTCTGAAATAGGTAATTTGAATATTACATTGTTGATCAAAATTTCTAGTTGACACCTGCATAATAACGAAAAGAAAAATGATATCTAATTAGTAATCTTTTAATGTTCTTAGTAGCATACCACCTCTGTAGTAGTAATGATGTCTTTTTCAACATCATTGTGGTGCAGCATTTAAGAAGTAATGATATGGAAAAAGATAGGATGATGCGGTGCTGGCATTTTCTAAGAAGTGGTTATAACATGTAAGCACGGGATAATACCTTTACAATTTGGAAGCACAAGACTGAAATCAAGATGCAAGAGTTGCTTTTTATTTGACTTGCTCTTGCATTTTGATTTCAGTCTTCTGCTTCTAAACTGTAAATGTATTATTCTGTGCTTACATGATATAAGCATGTTGCATTATATATACATATACGCAATATATTTTGAAAACATTCTATATAATGTTTTCAAAATATATCTATATATATACAATGGCTTTTAAAAATATACTCATCTTTTCCCACTTGAGAATGGACTTTCCTATAAAAGTTTATAGTGTAACTGACTAGCTTAGCTTCAAAATGCATTTTAAACTTTTTAAAAAATCCTCTCTAGTCTTAGCCTTAAAATACACTTTGAAACTCTTGGTTTTCCTCCCTTTCCACTAGACACTCCTTGCACTCTGTCAGCTTATCTAATTAACTGCTTGCTTAGAAATTCCAGGGGTTAATCTTGAAATGAACCAGGCCCAGAGACCCAGCTGAGGAATCCTTCCCATCTAGAGATTACCTCAAGGGAGTTAATCTACAACCTGGCCACTGCTGAGATGGAGCCAGCCTGCACTCCAGATGGACAATAACTTAAGGTAGACATGGGAGCAAGATATGCAGACCCTATATCCAATACTGCTCCTGCATGTTTCTCATAACAAGTTCGCCTTCTTAAATCCCTTACCCAGCCCAAAATATGAAATGATCTTTCAGAGACATGAGTCTGCCCATTTTCCAACTGCTAGCACTTGAATAATGTTGCTTTCCTTTCAGTATACCTCACTTCTCGTGTTCTTACCTCTGAGCAGTGAGTAGCTGAACTTCACTTGGTTACAAAAGGACATATTAAGTATTCGTCTTAGAAGATATGGTCCCTAAGTAAACCATACTTTTATGGAAAATGAGACAAACCTTGGTACTTTTCATATAGTAGTATTTTGTATATAGTAAAAGCTATCAACAAACTGCATTCACGGGTACTGCAACACTGGATCCTCATAGACATTTGTACCATCAATTCATCCCTTTAATAGACAAAAAATTACAAGATAAATGGGCTTATCGATTCCCACAGAGTTAAGTAGCAAGTCAGTGCAGATTGACTTCCAATAGTAAAGTCAAGCTTGTACTTCCTGAAGTGGGCTGATCTAACCTTCTTTTCATGGGTTTATCCTGGGTTCATGATTAACCAAAACTCTAAGAGGTTTTTGTTTGTTTGCTTATTGTTTTAGTTTGTTTGTTTATTGTTTTAGTTTGTTTTTTATACATTAATCATTGTATAGTATTTGTGCTAATATTTTGTGCGTAGGGTTCTTAGCCTTCAAGTACAGTAAAAAAAACTACTGAAAAGGGAAAGAAGTCATGAACGTTTTTTGGCAGATTAAATTGGGAGGAAGCTCATCTCCTGCAGGGCAGAAGACTTACCAAAAACAATACATAATTAAAATATTATGCACTATTTACATAAGAATTCTGAGGAGCTTGAAGCACTTTACAAAATCAATTTGACTAATCCCAGTGAACAGTGAGGAGCTATGCAGGATAGTGGAGATGATCGCTGTCCTCATAAACAATTTCTAGTACTTTGGAGAAAGACTGCCTTTTACTCAGATCTCATAAGTCTGTGACACAGACACATTCAGTGGAAAATAATAGACAGTTGGGGAATAAAGTAGAGGAAGGCAAAGAAGGAGAACTGGAAATGTTACGGTAGGTAGTTAGACATGAGCAGAGCAGAAGAGGACCCCTCCAACCAGGAATGTCAAGTGATATTATCTCTCTCAAATAATAATTGGTGGAAGTTGGTACTGGAAAAAGGCAGTCTTCCAATAGAAAAAAAAAATAAAAATAAAAACCCAAAGCTAGTGATCAGCAGCTTCCCAATAAGATCTCAGGAGTTTTGTGAGTGGGCTCAAGTATGTGCACTAAGAGGCAAAATGGTAGTTTAACTGGTGTATGACCTTCCTGTAGGAACTCTCAACTGGTAACACAAAAACACCTCAAGTGAGCATGTGCACAACTTCAGTAAACACACTGAGCATGCAGCTCCTCCCAAGTGCTAGCAGGACACTGCGCATGCGGACACCCATCCCAATGGGACAATCAAGGGAGAAGAAGTGAACGACTCTGGAAGCATCTCAACATAAAAAAAAAAAAAGTCAAAGGTCAGACAGCCCACTTAGATCACTCAAGACTCTTGCTTTTCCAAGTGCATTTTACTTCCTTTTGTTTCTGCTCTAAAACTTTTTAATAAACTTTCACTCCTGATCGAAAGCTTGCCTTGGTCTCTCACTCTGCCTTATGCCCCTGGGTCAAATTCTTTCTTCAGTTAAGATATGTTAACTTTACATCATAGTATTTCGGTATCTGTAATTTTACTTCATAGTATCTAAGTTACAGGATATAAAAGAGAAAAGGGAAGAGAAGAAATAGAGAAGAGAGAGAAGAAAACAAAGATACACACACAAATACATATACAAATATATACATTTATGTACACATACTCATAAACATCATAATAAAAATAAGGAAAATACTTTTAATAGTTGTTTCTGCAAATGGTCGTGTAGTCATAGCTTTTATTTATAACTATAGTCTTCCACTACTCACTCTACATATTTTTTGCCCTTAGTAAGCATCTCAGTTGGTCGTGGTTCTTTACCTAATAGGATGACTTCAACTTTCATTTCTGAAGCATCTGAACTTTACTAGTCCTGCTTAAATTGGGTTGTTTTATTTTCCACTGACCTTACTAAGATACAGCCTAAGGGGTCCCTAGTATTCCAGACATACTCTTGTTTACTTAATGTTATAGCAGTCCAGTTTTGTCTTGGTAATGAGGATCAATTACCCCAGACAATATGGTAACTTCATTTTTTTTTTCTGTTGATTCAGGAGCACAAGGAATTCAAAGTGGACTAAAAGCAGTCTTAATTGGGAATTCAGTGGAATCATTGTTGCTGTCTTTTTGTGGAGTACTATTCTCTTTAAAATTAGCACCTCTGAACCAGCAGAGAATAAAGGAACAGGGGCACAAAACAATAATTTTGCTGGTAAATCACTGAGGATAATAAGAAGTGCTGCCATTTCCATTTCCATCCACTGATTTCTACACTTACCATTCCTGGCTTTGGGAGCAACAACACCATATAGTAGCTGTTGCTTTAGAGCATAGGGCCTCCTGGAGAACATTGCCGCCGCCTTGCAAGGTACTGGCACCTGGGTGTCACTATAACTGAGTCTACAAAAGGCTCTTCCATCATTCTATCAAGCCAGCTGCTTCAAGATAATGGGGAACATGGTAAGATCAGTGAATCCCATGAGGATGGGCACACTGCTGCACCTTGTTTGCTGTGAAGTGAGTTATTTGATCAGAAGCAATGCTATTGGAAAACCATGATGTTGAGTAAGGTATTTTGTCAATCCATGAATGGGGGTTTTGGCAGAAGCACTGCATGCAGTGAAGACAAATCTATATTCAAAGCATCTCTTCCAGTAAGAGCAAAATGCTGCCCTTTCTATTATAAAAGTGGTGTAATAGCATCAACATGCCTCCGGGTAGCTGGCTTATTACCACAGGGAGTGGTGCTATATCAGGGTGGAATGTTGTTCTTGCGGCTGGCAGACTGGGAACTGAGCAGCTGTAGTCTAGTCAAACTTGGTGAGTGAAAGACAGTGTTTGTGAGCCCATGCTTAACCTTCAGCCCAACCACCATCACCATTTTGTTCATGGACATTTTGGTCAATGACAGGGATAGTTGGGACAGAGGCCGATTGGTATTCACAGACAGGCTATCCTTGTTCCATTTGATTACTAAAATTTTCTTGAATTTCAACTTTGAGTAAAACACAAATACACACATATCTACATGCATTTCCAATTCAGAGAGGTCCATTCACATGCTTCTTCCTCAAAATTTTTTCCTCTAATTCTACAATAGTGTTCCTTGCATTTCCCTAATCATCTAGCCAAACATTGTCTACTACCCATAGATTGAAACTGCCTTTATAAAAACTATTAGTGAGAAAAATCTGACATAGGAACATTATGAGAGTGAAAGACATTTGACCTAGCTGACTCTGTCTTGCTTCTTACCTCTGAGCTGTCCCTTGTTCACTTCTGGACATAGGCTAAGCTAACTTTGGCTAATTTCTGGGCATAGACCAAGCAAACTAATTTATAGTTTGATTTTGAAGGAGATAAGATAACAACCCCTCCCCAAAACAAACTCCCTCCTTGCTTGGGGACAAGACCACCTTTGCAAAACTAACAAATTAAACAGAAGATTAGATATTATGTCTCAGCAGTCATACAGCCAGAGGTCACAAGATTTCTAAGCTCCCCAATTGCTCCTATAGATAACATTACCATTATAAAACTTAAGATTGGTGTTTGTGGTATTTTTCAGACCCTACATTCTGATGGAGCAGCTGGTGCCACCCACACCAGCAAACTGGGTCATCTTGTCACGTGACTCTCACCCAGGAACTGATTCAGGGCAAGAAGACAAGCTCTGACTCCTTATGATTTTATCCCCAACACTGCATTCTCCATGTCCTAGCCCCCTGCACACCAAACCATATTTAAATAACCCTAGCCTTCAAATCAGGATGACTGATTTGAGCAATAAATACTGGTCTTTTGCTCATCCAGCTCTGCATTTAATAAACTTTCTCTATTGCAAAAATCTGCTATGCTCAGTGCATTAGCTTTTCTGGGTGGCAGGCAAAATGAACCTGTCAGGTAATTACAGAATCGGTATATAATTGCACATCTGGCCATTTCTCACTTCAAATAGAGTGATGCAGTCTTCAAGTTCTGCCTTCTGGGAGGGTTTCCCTTTCCCGTGTCTCTCAGGGATGTCCAAGAAAGGGGATGTAGTGCTGCAGCTGTCCACTTTGGATACTGCTTGTGTATTGTGTAGAACCATCTGTAAATTAGGCCGGAGGTTTTTCTACTTCAGTCAACTGATTATAGAAAACTCCCCATGAGACCACAGGTGCAGGCTGGGAGAGAAGATAACAGATGAAGTGGGAACCTTGGACATTTGAACTACTTCCTCATGCAATTTACTTGTGCCTTTGAGGCCTGTTGAAGCTTACATTTGTATATAACACTTCCATGTAATGATGCTATGCTGCTGTGTATGTCCAGCTTGTGGCTTAGCAGGTTAGATCACACCCAGACCATGATGGGAGCTCAGGTCACATGGTAACTCGGTGGTCCATGGTTTGGCAATCAGTCTAAGGCCCAATAGCAAGGAAAAAAAACAAAAAAAAAAAAACGTGGCAGGGCATGATGGCTCATGCCTGTAATCCCAGCACTTTGGGAGGCTGAGGCAGGCAGATCATGAACTCAGGAGTTTGAGATCAGCCTGACCAACATAGTGAAACCCCATCTCTACTAAAAATAAAAAATAATTAGCCAGGCATGGTGGTGGGTGCCTGCAATCACAGCTACTTGGAAAGCTGAGGCAAGGAGAATTGCTTGAATCTGGGAGGCAGAGGTTGCAGTGAGCCGAGATCATGCCACTGCACTCTAGCCCGGGTGACAGTGTGAGACTCTGTCTCAAAAAAAAAGCTATTTCTCAAGGGAAGAGAAGTTATCTGTAGAGGAAGGCCGGGTTTTGCTTCAAAATCCTAAAGACCGCTTTGTGATTCACCTACAGGACCTGCCAAAGATTCCAAATAGAGTCACTATTTGCCAATGGCACTTCAAGCACCATTGGATCGACTGAATCATATAATCGAAGTTGCAGAGCAGCTTGCATAGCAGCTTGGACTTGTTACAGAGCCTTCTCTTGTTCTGGGTATCACTCAAAACTAGCTGTTTGTTGGGTCACTTGGTAAATGGGCCAGACTAACATACCCAAATGAGGAATATGTTGCCTCTAAAATTGAAAGAGGCCAACTAGGCCGTATGCCTCTTTTTTTGGTGGTAGGAGAGGCCAGATGCAACCAATTATCCTTTACCTTAGAAGGGATAACTCAGCATGCCTCACACCAATGGAACCCTAGAAATTTCACCAAAGTGGAAGACCCTAAATTTTTGTCAGATATATTTCCCATCTTCAACATGCAAATATGTTACCAATAAATCTAGAGTAGTTGCTACTTGTTGCTCACTAGGATCAATCAGCATAATGTCACCAATGTTATGGACCCATGTGACATCTTGTGGAAGAGAAAGATAATCAGAGTCTCTGAGAATCAAATTATGACAGAGGACTGGAGAGTTGATATATCTCTAATGTAGGATAGTGAAGAAACGTGCTGGAATTGCCAGCCAAAAGCAAACTACTTCTTCTGGTCTTTATTAACAGTATGGAGAGAAAATGAAGTTCACTAGCTCAATAGCTACATACCAGGTGCTGGGGGTGTGCTAATTTGCTCAAGCAAGGAAATCACATCTGGAATAGCAGCTGCATTTGGAATCACCAACTGGGTAAGTTTACAGTTACACAGGCTCATCTGCCAAGATCTATCTGTTTTCT
The DNA here is from genome assembly GCF_001698545.2 of Rhinopithecus bieti. NCBI lineage: Eukaryota > Metazoa > Chordata > Mammalia > Primates > Cercopithecidae > Rhinopithecus > Rhinopithecus bieti. The sequence continues at coordinate 618,747 of NW_016813010.1, read as the reverse complement.
GTGCAGGTCAAGTGGGAATATGGTTGGAATCACCACACCTGCATCCTTTCTGTTTAAGATGTTGTCACTAATCTCTGGAATCATCCTCCCAGGAAGATGAGACTGCTTTTGACTCAGTATTTTTATAGGTAGGTATAGACAGTTGTAGTGGCTTCCACTTGGCATTTCTCACTATAATAACCTTCACATCACAGGTCAGAAAACTGATGTGGGGATTCTGCCACTTGCTGATTGTTTATTCCAATTATGCACTCTGGAGCTAGGGAAATCACCATAGAATAGGTGTGGGGACTCACTGTACCCCCTGTGAGATGGGCCTAAGATAAAGTACCTGACTTTCATGACTTTGTGACCAAATATCATCTGGCCACAGTGATGTTTTGAGTGTCTTATAATTGGTGTCAGTTCAGAGCCGTAATTTCTTCAAAATTTGATTCTTCCCTTGTTTCCAGTGTATACTAACTAACCTGGTAAAAGTAGGGTAGAGAAGGCTAAGAGAAAGATTAACAGTATACATATGTGGCGGTATAGTGGTGCTCCTCCTCAAAGGGACCCAGCCTCCCCTTCATTCATGAGGTTCTGGGTCTGTTAACTGGCTCCAGTTTACAAGACCATGACTCTCTATGTTGATGATTCAAGTTAGACTTTTGTTCACTTGACTTAGTACTCTTCCACTTTGATTATATCACTATGCAATCTATGCATGTCACAGATTTACACATGTACCCCATAAATTTATTTTTAAAAGATTATATACTGCTCATCTATCTGACTTCCAGGGACACCATGATCAATTAGCCAATGCCACTGGTCTCTGCAAGTCAGACTATACTGATTACTGCTCTGACTCTGCTATCGGATATGGTAACCATGCTCACCTTGTCTTTGGCAATTAAGGGCTATCACTTGGCCTTGCCACCCTGCAATTCAGTTATCCCCATTACACTTAAGGATCCCAGCTCAGATATGGCCATTATGACTGTAATTCTTTACCTACAGAGAAGAGCAACCTCCTAGCTCTTCAAGGATGCTGGAGGTCCTCTCATAAATTTATTCCTCACAGTCCAGGTAAAAGGTGTGCACTCTGGGAGAGTGAGCAGGTTTTATGTGTTAAATCCACTCTAACATTTTAGTCTCCTTAACCTTTAGATATCTTCTTCTATAGTGTATCAAAGTAGTTCTGGCATATATACTTCATTTAATACAGGACACCTTTTGTTCTGTGTTTCAGCCAGCTAATCAATCAGACTATTAGAGCCTTTCTAACTCCCTGAGCTGCAACATTTAATCCATAATCTCTGCTTAACAGATCAATACCAGTACATTTATCCTGACCCAACTTTATGCTTTTTTCACCATTTTTCCACACACTTAATATAGATTCCTACAAATATTCTCCAAATCTCTGACTATATAAACTGAAAACATCATACAGTTCTTCTAGAATGCAGTGCATCTCTTCATGAGTCACACTTTGTATGTCATGTTTTGGGGCCTGTAGAGACTTGAGTCTAGTTAGAGGTCTAGAAGCAAAGATGGATGGTGGCAGCAGATTCTGAGAAGACCCAGCAGTGTCTTGCAAGATAACTGCCTCAGAGTAAGCTGGCACTTCCTCAGGCAAAGCAAGAGTAATCTTATGGGGGAAGCACTGCTTCTACTTACAAAAAAGAATCATCATAATTTAGGGATTCAAGGGCCCCACTTTTATCAGGAGCTTTGCTGTGTCTTCATTCCAATTCTTAAGATTTCATTCCATCCCAAGTAACGTCTTCACTTTAACATTAGACACCCACACTCTGTGAAGCTGCAAATTCAATTTGTGTTGTAATTCAGCCACTTGCAGGATGAGACTCTAGGTTTGGTTATCAGTAATCTCAGCTCTGCGGCTATGGGAGTGTTTCTTTCAGGACAGACATAGAGACTTCCTGGTTATTCATACAGCACTTGTGCTGGGAATTTGAAGCCATGAGATTATCTTCCCCCCCCCCCAATTTGTCTAGTGCAATTAGGAGGAAACAGCCACTGTCATATTCATTAATTTGACAAAAATGTTCTAAGGTATTATGGTCCGTCAGGGTCTTATAAATTATTAGTAATACACAGTGGTGATATTTTATGTATCTATTGCCACACCACACCACAGACTATCACTGTGCTCTTTGCTACTGCAAATAGAGTCATTAGTACCTTTAAAGCTAACCAGATTAGAAAACCAATTTCAGAAACCTTAGAATCAATTCCAAAAACTGATCATTAAGATTTGATTTTTCTAGAACCACTCTGTCCAAAAATCTGTGACAGTCAGTGTTCTCTAGAAAAACATAACCAAAAGGGGAGAGAGTAAGATTTTAAGGAATGGGTTCATGTGTCTATGGGACTTGTGTCTAAAGACCACAGTACAGGCCAACTGCTAGAAACTCAGGCAAAATTTGAAGTTGTAGTGGGGAATATCAAATCTGTAAATTAAGACATCAGGCTAGAAACTCAGGCAGTGATGCTATGTTACTGTCTTGAGGCAGAATTCCCTTTTCAAGAGAACGTCATTTTTGCTCTTTAGGCTGGTCACATGAGGCTCACCCACATTTCTGATGGTAATCTTTTTCACTCAAAGTCAATCAATTTTACATTAATTACATCTACAAAATATGTTTACTGCAATGTCTAGACTGGTGTTTGATCAAACAATTCAGCATTATATCTTAACCAATTTGACACACAAAATCAACCATCCCAATATCTATAATTCAAAATCATGTGCTAAACAGTCACATGGAAATGCCTTCAATATCAAAAGATTTTAGAATTCAACAGTTTACCTATAATTATGGAAGATAGACTATGGATATCCTAACTACCTATTTATTTTAATGCTCTTTTTATTACATAGTAAACATGATTTTATAACTTGGGAGATAAAATACCCTTTAATATTTTTACAAAATTCTGCTTGTGTAGACAACCACAAAATTATATTTCTATGTAATTTTGATTACCCCAAAATTTGTTTTCCCCAATATTTGTTGAAATTTATGATTTTTGGGTTACATTTTGTTCAGTTATTTTATGAATAAATGTCCCTTTGCAATGTGTGGAAAAGATATTGGATCAGCTTAATGCTTTAGTAATGAAGCTTTATAAAGCTCCAATTACAGTAGATAACCTACTTAATACATTATAATGCTTATTTTCATTCCCTGAAAAAAGTGTTAATATTTTATTAAAGCTGAGAGAAAAATATTAGAAGCTGTCAATAGTCAGAAAGACATTTGCTACCATAAGTGATCTCTATGATAATTACAAAAATGTGGACTTTAAAATATTATGTAAATTTTATTAGGTGACAAAGTCACACAGGTTTTGAAAAATTATACCACAGTTGCTCATTAACAGGTCTACATTAATGTAAATCTCTTTGAAGATTTATTTTCTCATTTTTTTGAAGAACAGTAACTTTACTGATGTATTAATGACCTAATTGTGACTAACCAATCCCATTTTTGTTTGAAGGATCGTTCCCTTGATCCATTCAATAAATACTGGATGTGGGAAAAAGAATATAGATTGATGGGCAAGAATTGTGATCACCACATACAGATATATGGGTTGAGGGAATAATGTGATTATGCAAAGAAAAATGAAATGATGCTTATGGGCCCTTGATGAACAATACAGGGTATTTGTATTAAGTAAGTCATGAATGTGGAAAATAGCAAGAAGAATATTTTATAAAATGTTCATTGTCTTTTAAGCACATAAGAGTGAGAGTGCTGGAACTCTGTATATTGTGCCTTTCAGGGGAATAGTTTCTATTGTCAGTGACAGAATAAGATGCACTGTTGAAGCAGCAGAATCTTTCTTCAGATATTCTCCAGATTCTTAATTCTACCCAGTTTTATTCCCCAGCAATATGATATATGTAAAATTATACTGTTCTCTAAATCATTGTCCAGAGATTCAATGCCAAAACTTATTTGTGTCTTGAAATTCCTAAGACTGAAATCATCAACATAATTTGAGTTTCAAAATATCCTTATGATAATGACATCAAACAAATTATCTAAAACTTAATAGACAAGATTAGAATTTAAATTATCTCAATAAAATGAGGTCTGATATCCATATAAGAGAAGAAATAAGTTGAGCATAAAGCAATAAAAATAAGTAAATTAGACTGCTATACATGTGCATGTGTGTGTACATATATGTATAGATTTGTATATGTGTGTATATATATATTCTGTGCAATTCTGCAGTAGACCTTTGCTGCTCTTTCAGTTGGATCTTACATTCCTAAAATATCCAACATAGAGAAACTGGCATACCAAGTACCTTGTAGATTGGAAGAATGGGTTTCCCTTTACACCAACACTACTTACAATTGCAATTAGGGAAGCCTCAACTTCAAAAACCATAGAATTTAGATTCTGCTTGAGTACACTGACAGAAAGTTGTGAGTTGCTTCTTCAAAATTTATTGGACTTCATCAAATTTGCTGATACAGCCAAGTTGACCTGACTTATCTTTTAAAATTGGCAACCTGTGAACAATTCATCTCTAAGTGTAGATATGTGTTTGACCTCAAAAACTGGGAATTATATATTGAAATGTCAAACTTTATCTTTGCTGCTACTTCTAAGCAAGTTTTACTAACCTTTTTTAGTATGCAGTCACATAGGTCTAAATTTTATTTTAAAACTTGGAATATTTTACCTAATCATTACAAAAAGTGTTCATCACCCTTTAATAACTAGCTGACATAATTTTTCTATAGGGAGATTATTGGGCCTTTGTTATAGACGCAACCTGATGTTTTCAGAATTTTTCTAAAATAATGTCTCAGTTTGCTGTTATTTTATTTTAGGTTTTTTTTTTTTTTTAAGGGACAGAACAATATGCACATATCATGCCATTTTAATTGAGTAATTTCTAATTCCTAGTTCATGCTATTGCGTTCATGAGACAGTGACATGGAAATGTATCTTTTCCTAGTATCTGACATAGCCTAATTTTAAAACAACTAGATTCCATGTAGATGATATTTTCAAGTAAAGTATAAATATATAAACATAAAGGATATGTTAAATTAATTTTTTACTTTCAGACACACATTAAAATAACCATAAAATTAATTATTATCAATCTGTTTCCCCAATAATAATGAGCTGTGCTAACACTGATATTGTTTAAAATTTACAATTTAATATGAGCTTATAGTTCCCCTATATAAGAAAGTAAAACTCAATTAATGAAGTAGCAATCTCTGTAGTTAGAAGCAGATGAAGAGAAATCCTAGTATTGCCCATCTGGTATTACACTGGAAAACCTCATTTTTGTATTACATGATATGGTTTGGCTCTGTTTCTCCACCCAAATCTCATGTCAAATTGTAATTCTCACCATTGAAGGAGGGGCCTGGTGGGAGGTGATTGAATCATGGGGGTGACTTTTCCCTTACTGTTCTCATCATAAAGTTCTCATGAAATCTGGTTGTTTGAAAGGGTGCAGCACCTCCCCCTTACTCCTCCCAGTCATTGAAGATGTGCCTTCTTTCCTTCACCTTCCAATATAATTGTAAGTTTCTTGAGGCCTCCCAAGAAGCAGAGGCCTGTACAGCCCATAGAACCATAAGTAATCCTCTTTTTTAAAAATTATTAAATTACCTTATCTCAGATATATCTTCACATCAGCATGGAATGAACTAATTCAGAAAAATGGTACCAAAAAGTGAGACATTGATATAAAAATACTTGAAAATGTAGAAGCAACTTTGGAACTTGATAGTGGGCAGAGGTTGGAACAGTTTGGAAGGCTCAGAGGAAGGCAGGAAGATGAGGGAAAGTATTGAAATTACTAGAAACTTGTTGAATGGTTGTTACCAAAATGCTGATAGTGATATGAACAATGAAATACAGATTGATATGATCTCAGTTGGAAATGAGGAAGTTATTGGGAGCTGGAGTAAAGTTGACTCTTGCTATGCTTTCTCAAAGAGCCTGGTGGTGGTGTCCCCTAGCCCTAGAGATCTGAGGAAATTTGAACATGAGAGAGATGATTTAGACTATCTGGCAGAAGAAATTTCCAAGCAGCAAAGCTTTCAAAATGTGGCCTGGCTGCTTCTAAGAGCGTATATGTGAGCAAAGAGATTATCTGAAGCTGTAATTTACATTTAAAAGAAAAACAGAGCATAAAAGTTTGAATACTTTGCAAAAGTTTGCAGAAGTCTGAAAACTGAGTGTTTTCAGAAAAGAAAACTCATTTTTTTCCCCCCTGGAGAGAAATTTATGTCTGCTGAAGAAATTTGCATAAGTAAAGAGGAGCCAAATGTTAATAGCCAACACAATTGGGAGAATGCCTCCAAGGCATTTCAGAGACCTTTGCAGCAGCCCCTCTGATCACAGGCCTGAAGGCCTAGGAGGGAGAAATGGTTTCATGGTTCCAGTTTAGGGACTCGCTGCTCTGTACAACCTTGGGACATTACACCCTATTTCCCAGCTGCTCCAGCTCCAGCTATGGCTAAAATGGGCCAAGGTACAGCCTGGGCCATTGCTTCAGAGGTGCAAGCCCCAAGCCTTGGTGGCTTCCATGTGGGGTTAAGCCTCCAGGTGTGCAGATTAAAAGAGTTGAGTCTTGGGAACCTCAGCCTAAATTTCAAAGGATGTATGGAAATGCTTGGACGTCCAGGTAGAAGCCTGCTGCAGGGTTGGAGCCCTCATGGAGAACCTCTATTATGGTAGTACGGAGTGGAAAAGTGGGGTTAGAACCCCCACACAGGGTTGGCCTAGTGAAGCTGTGAGGAGAGGGCCAGCGTCTTCAAATGCCCAGAATGGAAGATCCACGGACAGTTTGCACCATGTGCCTGGAAAAGTTGGGCACTCAAGAAAAGTCTGTGAAGGCATCTACTGTGGCTGTAACCTGCAGAGCCACAGGGGCAGAGCTGTCCAAGACCTTGGGAATCTACCCTTGCACTGGTGTGGCCTGGATATGAGACATAGAGTAAAAGGAGATAATTTTGAAGCTTTAAGGGTTAAGGACTGCCTTGTTGTGTTTTAGACTTGCAAGGGGCCTGTAGTCCCTTTATTTTTCTCAATTTCTCCCTTTTAGAACAGCAGCATTTACCCGATGCCTGTATGCCCATTATATGTTGAAAGTAACTTAGTTTTTATTTTACAGGCTTATTGGTGGAAGGGACTTGGCTTGTCTCAGATTTGTACTTTGGATTGAGACCTTTGAGTTCATAATTATAATGAGTTAACACTTTGGGGAACTGTTGGGAAGGCATGAATGTGTTTTGAAATGTGAGAATGACTTGAGATTTGGGAAGGGACAGGGGCAGAATAATATGGTTTGGTTCTGTGTGCCCACCCAAATCTCATGTTGAATTGTCATTTCCAGGGTTGGAGGAGGGGCCTGGTTGGAGGCAATTGAGTCATGATGGCATGCTTCCCCCTTGCTGTTCTTGTGATAGAGTTCTAATAAGGAGAGCTGATTGTTTCAAAGTGTATAGCACCTTCCATCTCCCCTCTCTCCTGCCAGCCATGTGAAGATGTGCCTGCTTCTCTTTTGCCACGATTGCAAGTTTCCTGAGGTTTCCCTAGGAGCAGAAACCTGTACAACCCACAGAACCATGAAACAACTAAACCTACTTTCTTTATAAATTTCCCAGTCTCGGCTATGTCTTTACAGCAGTGCAAAAATGGTCTAACACAGGAGATCATAATGCTACTTATACCTTAGGGTTGCTGAGATAATCATATAAAATAATTATCATTTACAAAGCATTTGTTAACTTTCAAAAACTTTTTTGTGGCCACACATGATGACTCACGTCTACAATCCCAAAAATTTGGGAGGCCAACATGAGAGGATTGCTTCAGCCCATGCACAACCAGCCTGAGCAATATTGTGAGAACCTTTCTCTAAAAAACAACAGAAAATCATTTTTTGTGTGTATATTTTCTCCCAACAATCCTGTAACACTTAGAACCCTTGTTCTTGACTCCAGTCATGACGGTTACAAGCTGGCTGGTTATCATGTCCTGCACCTGCCCACTTTTCACATCATTGCTGCCTCAGCAACTTCGTCTTTTAATTGCCTTTATTTAAATTCTATGAGTTAAAATACTGGCTGTTTGTTAAAGCAATGATCATATGTCATTCTTATCTACAAATTCTCACCTGACTTTGCCTTCATCATCTACTGACTTTCAGTGAACTATGTTGCAACTTTGATAAACTACTCTTGTTACACTTTTTATACATTGACTTGGATTATATGATTTGTGAGTGTGTGTTTTTAACATACATACAGAAGACAAAAAATAAACCATAAATAATGTAAGTGAATACTATTGACTGTCTATAGCTATCTGTCCCTATCTACATATATCATCTATCAATCATCTATCTATCTATCTATCTATCTATCTATCTATCTATCTGTCTATTTATCATCTATATACCTATCCATTGATTTATACTACCTTTATTTGATTTTCTATCAGTCTTCTGTTGCTCATTTTTCCCCCACAGACTGGTCTTCTATAGATTTCTCCCACCTTAAGGTGTCTGCACTGTCTGTTTCTTCTGTCTGAATCTCATTGTCTTTTTAAATTTTTTTTTTTTAAGACAAAGTCTCACTCTGTTGTTCAGGCTGGGGTGCAGTGGTGTGATCTTTGCTCACTGCAACCTCTGGGGTTCACTGCCTCTCGGGTTCAAGCAATTCTCTTGCCTCAGTCTCCTAAGCAGCTGAGATTACAGGTGCCTCACACCACACTGGACTAATTTTTGTATTTTTAGTAGAGGTGGGGTTTCACCATGTTGGCCAGGCTGGTCTCAAACTCTTGATCTAAAATGATCCTCCTGCCTTGGCCTCCAAATATACTGGGATTACAGGCATTAGCCACCACATCTGTACTGAATCTCATTTTCTCTAGATACTTATCAGATGAAATCCTTCATCTTTTTCAAGTGATTGTGTTAACGCTGCCTTCTCGATGAGTTCTTCCCTAATCACCTAATTGTAAATTGCCACCTACTAACTGTACTGTTGATCTTTTTTATTTATTATATATTGTCTTTTTTCCTTAGCACTAACCACCTTCCAATTTATTATAATACATGTTTATTATGTTTATCATTTGTTTTTATTTAATTGCATTGTAATGTAAACCTCTTGGACATAAATGTCTTTGCTAGTTTTGCTTACTGAAGGTTTTTTAGTGCCTGGATAAATTGATATATAGAGGCATTCAAATTTGTAAAAATTTTCATGAATTTTGCATATTGTTCTGCATGGCAGTAGTTTCTTTATTCTTATTGCTGAATAGTTTTCCACTGAATAAATACAGTACAATTAGCTTATCTACCCTATTTTATTCCTGAAGAATATTTGAGTGATTTCTACTATTTTATTTTATAATACAAAAGTTGGTTATTTGAAAATATCAAGAAATTGACAAAACTTACACTATTTGTAAGACAGGGAAAACACACACTGCCAATATCAGAAATAAAAGAGGGACTCATAAATCCTAAAGACCTGGAAAGGAAAATGTAGATAATTTTATACCAGCAAATGTTTCTACTAAGAAGAAATATTATATATATGTTTGAGAGAAGTCTTGCACTGTCACCCAGGCTGGAGTACAATGGTGCAATCATTGCTCACTGCAGCTTCAACCTCTCCAGCTCAAGCAATTCTCCCATCTCAGCTTTCTAAGTAGCTGGGACTACAGGTGCATGCCACCATGCTCAGCTAATTTTTTGTATTTTCTATAGAGATGGGGTTTTCTCTTGTTGCCTAGGCTGGTCTCAGATGGCTGGGATCAAGCCATCTGCCTGTCTCAGCCTCCCAAAATGCTGGGATTATAGCTGTGAGCCACTATGTCTAATCTGAAAATATCTTTGCAATAATACCTTAGGCAATATTTTGTAGATACTGTAAAACAAAAAAACAAAAACAAAAAAAAAGAAGTTTGATTTTATCAAATTAAAACCATTTTCTCTTCAAAAGACAAAATGAAATAATGAATAGGTAATTGACAGAATGAAGAAAATTATTCACGATACAAATATCTGACAAAGTATTTGAGATCAGAAAAGTAACTATTTTTTACCTCAATAATAAAAGACAAAACTCAATAAGTAAATAGCAAAATATTTGAACAGATACTTCAAAAATGAAGATTAGATAATGTTATCAGTATATGAATAGATGCTCAACATTCATCAGTAGAGAAATATAATTTAAAACCACAAAGAAATTCCATTACATATCTATTACAATAGCTACAATTATAAAGGTTGATAATATCAAGTCGTTGGGGAGAATGAGAAGGAACTGGAGCTCCCATATACTGCTTAAGAGAGTATAAAATTATATAGTCTCTTTAAGAAAGCACACCATCATGAATGAATCTCGAAATTATGATAAACGAAAGGAGCAAGGCAAAAATGATTAAAGACATATTTAATGCAAGAAAATGGACAGTAACATCTAGAGACAAAAAGCAGATTGATTGTCAACAGGGACTAGATGTAGGTAAATGACAAACTGAAAGTGACATGAAAAATATTTTGTAGTTGTGTTCTGCATCACCACTGTGGTGGTAGCTTTATGTATGTACACATCTGTCAAACTCTTTGAATTTTACAATTTAAATCAATGTAGTTTATTTTTTGCATATCAAGCTTCTCAATAAAATTAATACAAGAAAATAGGTGTCTTCCTCATCTGTGGCATCCTCAATAAATAAATAAATAAATAAATAAATAAATAAGCCAAAAGGAAAGAAAGGAGGAAAGGAGGAAGGAAACGAAGGAGGGAGGAAGGGAGAAGGGTGAACAAACAAAAAAAAAAAAAAGAAGAAGAAAAGGAAAGGAAAAGAAACAAAGGAAACTCAGAAATACTAATATGCAATGGAGCAGGTCATTTTCTTTTTTCTTTTTTTTTTTTTCTTTTTGAGATGGCATATTGTTCTGATGGAACAAGACTGGAGTGCAGTGACATATCCATGGCTCACTGCAGCTTCGACCTCCTGAGCTCAAGTGAGCCTCCAAGTAACCGGGACTACATGCATGTGCCACTATGCCTGGTTAATTTTTGTGCTTTCTGTACAGGTGGTGTCTCACCATGTTGCCCAGACTGGTTACAAACTCCTAGACTCAAGTGATTCACCTCACGTGTCCTCCCAAAGTGCTTGGATTACAGGTATGAACAACTATGCCTGGTCAGGTGATTTTAATTCTAATCTAATGCACAATCTGTCTCTTCTGACATATCATGAACTTTGTATTAAAAAAAAATACTAAGGAGTTGGTTCTGTAAATGTCTTTCAGCAAAAGACCATTGGAAACATACCTGTAGTTGTTCTATTTACTGTTAATGGGAAAGTGCCAATCATGGGGCACCTCTGTTACAGATGTTAAAAAAGGCTTATACAATGATTTACACTTGCCATCGATGGTCTTCTGGGGAGAGAAGGGATTTAAAATAGGGCTTTCCTCTAGACTGGCTGTTATCAGAAAGTTGAACTGATTCTATAATTGTTCATTTTGACAACTTTTATCTATTGGAAGAACAGAAAAGGCAAAGCTAAATTTGTAATTGGTAAAGAATTAGCAGTCACTCATATTCATCAGGATAAAGGTAAATTTGATCATTTTTAGTCTTAAACAATGTTCATGTTTTCTGTTTTCAGACATGATTATGGAGTTGCCTCGTTTTGTCTTCATCCATAAGGATGACGCAGTGGCCTTATCTGATGTTGATTTTTGAGAAATTAGTTATGTCCAGCAGAAGAACACCAAGATCAGCTTATGATCTCATGAGTGTTATACCAGCTTATGTCACTACCAAGGACTAGCTGATAAAACTTGGTCAGCTCCTGTAGGTCAGGGGCTGCATTTCTCTTTCTCAGTCCAAAAACACTCTGGACAAGGTATCCTTAATAAAAAAGAGAGGAAAAGAATAATTTTCAATTATATTTGAAACAATACAACAATATGCAGCTACCACAATAGTTTTAGAAATAGCTGATTAATGATATGCATATTCTAATAAGTTGATGAAATATATGATTTTGATGCAAATGAATTACAAACATTGACTACAATTTTAATCTTAATTGATTTCACTACAAGTGTATTAGGCTTACCAGATTCTCTTCTTCAGAAATTTGAGATTTATCTGGGTAAGAATTTAAATCTTTCCATATGCTTTGATGTAAAAAATTAGGTTGCTTTTTAGTGTTCATATTCTGCCATGGGAAGCAGGGCACAGAGTAAACTAATATCCAATGACATAAAATAAACATATGCTCATAAGGACACCAAGAAGGAGTAACAACTCTGATTGATTCCCTAATGTTTTTCTAGTTTGCTTTTCCATTCATTTTCGTGATCCAGCTGCATTATTATCCCTGAGCTCCATGAGTCAGACAGAATTATTATTTCATTCCCATTTTATTTGCATAAAATTAGTAGCTTTCTGTTCCTTGCACTCAAACAGTGCTGATTTAAGATGAAAATATCACTTTACCATAACTATGGATATTTAAGAAAGCAATGGAAGGATATTACATATTGAGAAAATCTTGATGTAATATATCAAACCAAGACATGAAATATTCATTCCTACTGTCATAATGATAATTTATGTTTTATTGTTGAAGCTTTCTGCTTTTATATCTTCTTTCTCTATAGTATAATGATCTAATCCAGAGATGCATCTAAGGAGATTCCTAACAAGAGATTTTTAAATTTTTATGTGTTTGTATTTACTACAAGACCTAGTTAGTTTGAGAACCAGGTATTGTTGTCTAGAAAAGAGAGAAATGAAGGGAAGGAGGAAAAAAAGAATTTCTATCACTAATATTAGATAAATATGACTTCAGCAATGAAAGTACTAAATGATATAAAGAGAACAGTTATCAAATTTATTATTTATAAGAGATACACCTCTTATGAACGCATACGCATTTAATAGAAAAGTATCAAAATATTAAGAATATCCTGCAGAAAATATAATAAAATTATGGCACAAATTCAATATATTGGGAGACTTTAACATATTACTACATATCTGAGAATATCAAGCTTGTTAAAGTATATAAGCCTATATACAGATTTTAGTATACAAAATATGTATTTATATTAGATCTGTTTGGCTGATAGACTCTATAGTAGGTCTGTTTAGCTCCATGACACTCTTCCTGGTTTTATATCTTTGTGTGGTACCCTCCTCTTAAGTGTGGGGTGGGTCCTGCAACTTGTTTCTAGCCAATAGAATATGACAAACATGATGGAATGTCACTTCCATGATTATGTCCTACATGACTCAGTCTTACTAGAAGGCTCTCATTCCCCTTCTCCATCTGTCCTTGAGGAAGCAACCTGCCGGGTGTTGAACTCTGTAGGAGAAGACTATGTTGAAGAGAACTGTGATGACCTCTAAAAGCTGAGGGTGGTCCCTGGTCAACAGACAGCCAAAAAACCACTGCCCTCAGTCCTAGAACTTACAAAAATCACTTCTGTGAGCAACCTGAGTGAGCTTTGAAGTTAACTCTTCTTGGCTCAGTCCTCCAGTTAAGAGTGCTTTCCAGCTGTCACTCCTATTGCAGCTTGGTGAAACCCTGAAGCCAATAACCTAATTAATTATGCCTTTCACTACTCACTTACAGAAACAGTAAGAAAATAAACCTGTGTTTGTCTAAGGTGCTAAGTTTGTGGTAAATTGTTACACAGCACTAGAAAACTACGGCTTTCAGATATTGGTACTTGACTGTAGTATATTTCAATAAAAAATATCTATGAATGTGGGAGTGGTGTTGGAACCAGAAAGTGAGTGAAGACTGAAGGAATTTTGAGAGGCCTAATAGAGAAAGCCTAAATTGCCTTAAACAGATTATTAGTAGAAATATAAATGGTAGGATGCTGTTGGTGAAGGTTTAGAAGGAAGTGAGGAACCTATTGAAAAGTAGAGTTATGGATTTAAATTGTTTTTTTTCTTTTGAACAGGGTTTCACTTTGTTACCCAGCCTGGGGTGTAGTAGTGTGATCATAGTTCACTGCAGCCTCAGTCTCCTAGTCTCAAGTGATCCTTCAGCCTCAGCCTCCTGAGTAGCTGGTACTACAGGCGTGTGCTACCATACCCAGCTAATTTTTTGTTTTTTGTAAAGACAGGGTCTCACTTTGTTGCCCAGACTGGTCTTAAACACCTCAACTCAAGAGATACTCCTGCCTTAGCCTCCCAAAGTGCTAGGATTACAGGTATGAACCACCATGGTGCCTGACTGAGTTACAGGGATCTTTGTCGTGGAGTGGCAAAATACTTACTGAGTTTGTCTCCTGCAGGTATATGGAAAGCAGAACGTGTAAGTGGTAAACTTGATTACATAGCTTGGTAAACTTGGTTATATAGCAAAGGAAAAATTGGTTATATAACTACAGAAAATATTGTAAATGCTCACTGTTTTCTTGCTGCTTATAGGAAAATGTGAAAGGAGAGAGATGAATTGAGGTAAGAAATGTTAAGTAAAAGAAATGAGGACTAGATGATTTTAAAATTCTCTGCTTTTATATGCAAGAAATAAACAAATTAAGATTCACTGTAAGGAAAATGTGCTCTAAAGAAAAGGTGGAGATTGTGTTTCTACCACCTTCTACTCCAGCCTCATAAAAATCAAAAGATTAGTGTTCAGTCATGCAAAGGTCACATAAAAGAGATTAATGTTGTACCTCACAGATCCTATGAAACAAACCACAGAAACTCTATAAAGCTTGAAGGCATTGTTTTTCAACCATCTCAACAGAAGCCAAAGATAGAGAAGGGATGATTTGTGAAGATCTGTGAGTATGGCTTTGGTCTAATGGAATGGACTGTATTGAAATATATGAGAAACTATAAAGTTCTTCAGAAAATTATTAAGAGGAAACACCAACTTGGACTGAAATAGACAGCAAGAATACAAAATGAAAGGGGTCTTCTAGACTCCCTGAATTTTTTGGAGGAAGAAAACTGATAAAACTACTCAAACTCATGCTACCTTTCATTGAAAAGGAAGAATGACTCAGAGAGCAGAGCCAGGAGCCTAGGAGGCAGAATCAAGAGCCATGGACAATTATTCCTAGTCCTTGATCTGTAACTCAGAATGAGTCTTTGAAATCAAGGACCTACCAACATTTTCCAAGCTGGGTTTCAGTACATTTATAGGTGAGTAACATCTTTGAACCTCTCTCATTTTCCCACGTATTAAACAGAAATGTGTATAATTGTTATCCTATGACTCTCTACCCTTGTGTGTTAATGGTGTTTGAAGCAGACAGCTTTATAGATCTTTAGCTTTACAGTTCCTCAGATGGAGAAAAATTGTACCTGGGAACTGTACTGAATATAAAACTGAACTGTAAAAAACATCTATAAATGTGGGAGTGGTGTTGGAACCAGAAAGTGAGTGAGGACTGAAGGAATTTTGAGAGGCCTAATAGAGAAAGCCTAAATTGCCTTAAACAGATTATTAGTAGAAATATAGATGCTAGGAAGCTGTTGGTGAAGGTATCACAAGAACCCCATCCACAACTAAACTTTCTATAGATGATGAAATTTTGGTCCTTGAGCTGATGATGCAATGAAAGGAGACTTTTTTTTTTTTTTTTTTAATACTTTAACTTCCGGGATACGTGTGCAGAATGTACAGGTTTGGTACATAGTTATACATGTGCCATGGTGATTTGCTGTACACATCAACCCATCATCTACATTAGATATTTCTCCTAATGCTATCCCTCCCCTAGCCCTCCACCCCTCAACAGGCCCCAGTGTGTGATGTCCCCCTCCCTGTGACCATGTGTTCTCATTGTTCAACTCCCACGTATGAGTAAGAACATGTGGTGCTTGGTTTTCTGTTCCTGTGTTCATTTGCTGAGAGTGATGGCTTCCAGCTTCATCCATGTCCCTGAAAATGACATGAACTCATCTTTTTTATGGCTGCATAGTATTCTATGGTGTGTATGTGCCACATTTTCTTTATCCAGTCTATCGTTAATGGGCATTTGGGTTGGTTTCAAGGCTTTGCTATTGTGAATAGTGCAGCAATAAACATACATGTGCATGTGTCTTTATAGTAGCATGATTTATAATCTTTTGGGTTTGCTGAGTCAAATGGTATCTCTGGTTCTAGATCCTTGAGGAATTGCCACACTGTCTTCCTCAATGGTTGAACTAATTTACACTGCCAACAAAAGTGTAAAAGCAATCCTATTTCTCCACATCCTCTCCAGTATTTGTTGTTTCCTGACTTTTTAATGATTGTCATTCCAACTGGAGAGAGATGGTATCTCATTGTGGTTTTGATTTGCATTTGTCTAATGACCAGTGATGATGAGCTTTTTGTCATATGTTTGCTGGTGGCATAAATATCTTCTTTTGAGAAGTGTCTGTTCATATCCTTTGTCCACTTTTGATGGGGTTGTTTTTTTTCTTGTAAATTTGTTATTAGCCCTTTGTCAGATGGATAGATTGCAATAATTTTTTTTCCATTCTGTAGTTTGTGTGTTCACTCTGATGATAGTTTATTTTGCTGTGCAGAGCTCTTTAGCTTAATTAGATCCCATTTGTCAATTTTGGCTTTTGTTGCCATTGCTTTTGGTGTTTTAGTCATGAAGTCTTTGTCCATGCCAATGTCCTGAATGCTTTTGCCTAGGTTTTCTTCTAGGATTTTTACGACTTTCAGTCTTATATTTAAGTCATTAATCCATTTTGAGTTAATTTTTGTATAAGATGTAAGGAAGGGGTCCAGTTTCAGTTTTCTGCATATGGCTAGCCAGTTTTCCCAACACCATTTATTAAATAAGGAATCCTTTGCCTATTGCTTGTTTTTGTCAGGTTTGTCAAGGATCAAATGGTTGTAGATATGTAGCATTATTTCTGAGGCTTCTGTTTTGTTCCATTGGTCTATATATCTGTTTTGATACTTTTGAGACATTGGGAGAGAATGGATGTATTTTGTATAGGGGAGGAAAGTTAGCCTTTGGGAATCACAAAGTATACCATGGAAAACAAACTCCTAGGTATCTCCCATTTAGTCTCACGGTGCTCATGGCTTTGGGTAGTACCATCTACTTGAATGTGAGCACGACCTGTGACTTGCTTTTAACCAGTGAAATGCAATGACATGTCACTCCCATGATTTCACTACGTTGTATTATCCCCTCACTTTCTATCCTACTGTCTTTAACGAGGCAATCTGCTATGTTGTGAATTGCCTATGCAGAGCGATGTGGCAGGAACCTGAGAGTGACCTCTAACAGCTGAGAGTAGACTCTGACAACCATTAAAAACTAAGGATCTTAGTACTACAGCGAGAAAGAAAGAAATTCTGCCAACAATCTGAGTGATCTTGGAAGTTGGCTCTTCTGCAGTTGAAACTTCAGATGAAAATACAGCCTGGCTGACACCTTGATTGCAGCTTGGTAAGACAGTGAATCAAGTAACTAAACTAAGTCACACAATGTAATTCCTGATTCTCAGAGACTATAAGATAAAAATTATGTGTTATGTGTTGTTTTAAGTTTATAGTAATTTGTTATATAGCATACATACACATGTGCACACACACACACACACATTTTCAGGAAGCTTGTGTACAGACATGGTAAATTTTCTGTCTCTGGGTATATGCATTTCAGTATAGATAAATGTGTTTGCTTTATTGTACATAAGAATGCAAAGAAAATCTTAAAGAATAAAGGCATGGTACACTGATATTTTCATAATAGTAATGTTAGAATTAAGTAACATAGGCAGAGACAGATGCAATAATGACAAAACAGTAACCCTGGAAAAAAAAAAAGTTAAGTCTTTAAAAAGTAAAGTACTCTCCTCTAAATGACTTTGGGGCCAAATAAAATTTCCCAACAACTATAGAAGACTATCTAGAAAATCGTACTAATGAAAACACTACACAACACAACCTATGTTTTATTACATTTAAGCATTAGTTATACTAATGAAAACATTATAAATAGAATATCATAGACATAAAATAAATGTATGGCATAAGAGACAGAAAACAGTAGAATGGTTATTCTTGAGGAGAAAATCACTATCACATGAATAAACAAATTTCTAATCTGATCAAAAAATTAAAAAGTAAAACAGAATTTTGAAGAAGCAAGCTGAAATAATCAGAGATACTTAGTACATTTAATGAATTATAGGAGACTTCGTTGGTTGACTATGTAATATTAGGTTGGTGCAAAAGTCACTGTATTTTTGCCATTTAAAGGAATGGCAAAAACCACAGTTACTGTACCATCAACCTAATAATTTGAATTTCTGCTTTCAAGGGATAATTTCTTAAGGAAATACATATTACCAAAATTGAGTAGCTATCTGTTGTTTTTATCTAATACCCTCTCCCCTTCTTCTCATTGTAGAAATAATTTACTGATCAACTTGAATGTCTCTGTTTGTCCATTTCTCTTCAAGGCATAAGAGAATCATCAGTGAACAAATCCAGTAAGGATATGGACCTTCAAGGAGTTTATGTTACATTGTGAGGGACAGTAATAAACTCAACTTATATGGTATAGTGGAAGACGGTTAGTGCTAAGGAAGAAAGACAATTTGTAGTGAAACAAAAGACACCAGTAATGGAGCAGATAGGTGGCAAATTAAAATAAAGTAATTAAGAAAGGCCTCATTGAGAAATTGACATTGAAATAACTTGAAGGAGGTGAGAGACTCAATTTGTTAACTATTAGGGGTTGAAGGTGCAATCCAGATAGAGGAAATGGCCAGTGCAGAGGCCCTAAGGTGGGAGAAATTCAATGACCCTGTAGAAACTAGCGTTTGAGAGAAAATGAGCAAGAAGAAAGTGATAAGAAATTCAGGTAGAGGTGATTTAGAGGGACAGGAAATAGAAAGACAGACATAGAGGGATAAAAGATGACAATCTCAGTTATAATACATTATTTTAACTTGGAAATTCAAATTTACAGTAATTTTAATTAGAACTTTTGCAGCAGAGTTGATTTTATTGATATTTGTAAATAGTTATTTCTTGTGTTATCTTAAAGCAGAAAGTTATTAAGGTTTTCCTAGGTTCCCAGATTAACTTCTCCCATTTTAATTCTCTGAAATAGTTTACTTAAGGTATAAATTATTTCTTATATAAAGAGTTTGCTAAAACTCAACTAAAATCTTCTTAGCATTAAAGAGTTTTGCAGTGATAAATTTTTTTAACCTTTCCTGCAATTTCTTTTTCTGTTTTGGAACTTTATAGGTTATCTGTTACTTTTTTATTTAGTTTATTTAGCTTATTTTATTGTTCTAGAAATATGCTCATTACATCCTAACCTTCAAAGTTTAGACATATATGTGTATTTGCTTAATTGTATATATATATGTACATATATACATGTATTGTTTTTAATAAATTATGTTTTAATTTCAAATTATGCCATAACAAACATAATGGTTCCTATTTTGTTATCTTTAAAAATATATTTTGTCAGATATTTTCAATTCTGATTTGTGTCTTTCCTCCCAAATAGTTATTTTTTATATTTATATTCAGTTGCTTTTTATTTATTTTAAAATTAAGAGTAGTTTTAATATCTGTTCTCTTTATTCTACTTACTTCTGGTTTTGTCTCTTGATTTCTTTCTGGCTTCTTGAGAATCCTGTACATGTAAAATTTTTGTTTTATAAATAAATTTGATTAAGATCATAAATCTCTCTCTCATATTGGCACCACACTCGTCTCTTTAACCTATAAATTATTTTGGCAAATTTTTAAGGTTTCTAAATATACTTAATAATTTTGGTCTGATTTATTGCCTATAATGCTGTTGACAGTGTGAAAGTTGTATATAAAATATTTTGAATTTTTGAAGTAGACATATATTATATATTGTTAATTGTGTTAAATCTTCTACATCATAGAATATGTTTTCTTTGCATAAAAATAGATTTCCTTAAATTATTTGTCAGTTTCATTTAAAGCTACTTATGCAAGTGTATTCAAATATCTCACTATAAATGTGAATGTTTTCTAATATTCCTACATAATCTATCCCTTTTTGACCTTAATTATTCAGACACTTCCTTATTTTCTAATCAAGGTAAGAAGAGGAAGAAGGAATATTTTTTCCTGTCATTTTAATATAAATTTTACGTTATTCCTGTGATAGTTTTAAATAACACTTCTTATGAGGGGGGAAAAATGTATGAAATGTTAAAACTGATTGGTCCAGAATAGAACACTATTTGATGAGATGACCTAAGGATAGATCATGAAGGATATGGTCTTAGCATTTTATGTGGTCACCCTCACCATCCCATCCCCAACTTCCCAGTAAGTACCCATCATGTATTATTAGTCATAAGTTTGTATACATTTAAGAAATCTATGTTTTAATCCACTACTTTTTCAGCATGTATCCTTTATGCATTAAAGAACATCTTGATACTACCTTTAAGTTATTCTTACATCTAAAATGCTTTCTTTAAAGGTCAAGGGATGAAACATTCTAAACTGTATATGAACTAAAATGCATGGCCTTATTTTCAGTTTAAAATGTGCAAGCTTGGTTTCAATAATAATTATCATTGATATGACAATGGAAAAAGTTTTTAAATGCATCAGGGATTTCCCAGAAAAAAGATACATTAAACCTTTGGGTCCCAAATAATCTGATGTTATTCTTTCTTACATGCATATAGTTGCACACTACTGTGGCTATTCTATTTACATTACACAGGAGAGTGCCATTTAAGCCATAAGTACAACTCTACATAATTCTACTTAGTTTAAACATCTTGCTAGAGGAATAGTAATCAAATTTAGCTTCAGGACATACTGTAGACTAATACAAAAGCTCTATATGCACAGTTAAGATTATACCACAAATGTGGTTTCTATTTTATTATTTGATGAATGGTATGTCACATAGTGTTATGTGATTCCATAATAAAAGATGTTATTATAATGCCTCTGCTCAGAAGGACAAAGTTAAGCCTGCCAAGAGGACATGAATTCTCAAATTCTAGAGTTGAATAAGTTGCCTCATGGCTTATTCTTTGAGCTCTTGGAGTGGAAGAAAATATATGTGGGCATCCAAATCAGGTCTTCCAACTGTATTAGGCTTCCAAAAGTGTCCTCTATATGTTGGATCATTTATGACAATTTTTTCTTTAAATTACATGTATAGCTAGATATATTTATACCAATAGATTAGTTATTCCCATCAAATGCAGCAAAATATTTTACACTCATGAGCAAATAAGTCTAGCTGTTGAGATTTAAGCAGCAGTGGTGGTGTACATAACCAAACCACTAATTACTTTTAAACAATAAACTTTTCCTTCGACCAATTCCTTTTCAATTCAAGCTTTCTAAAACAGTATTTCCACAAGGACACAGTTCAAAAGCAACATTCTGGGGGTCACAAATCGCTTAAATTAATTGATTAAAATATTTCAGGTAAGTTGTACTTGAACAGATGAGCTACCATGTAGGTATGCTTCCTCTGCAGAAAAAAATTTCTATCAGCAATCTGTGTGTGTCCCAGGAAAAAAGGAGAGTGATGAGTGATAAAGGAATAAGGTGCAATTGGGATAATGGTGACTGAGTGCTGCTAATGAGTAAAAATGCGGTTCTGAAAAGTGGAGGCTGCTTTGAATATAACCTTAAGTTTTACTTTTATCTTAAAATGAATTTTTGATTTTACTGCTTTGTAAAGAAGAGTGCCGAAAAAACAGATTTGAGAAGATTAATTTAGGCTCTCATTTTAAAGAGAATTTCATTTTTGTCATCTCCTAACTCTGTGTACTAGTAGAGCCATAATGGTGTGGTTAGTAATATCTTTCTGAGTTATAAGAATGAAATTAAGTCCCCTGGTTTTTTAATATAGATTTTTTATATTACATACTTTTATATATAACACATAATATGAACAACAAAGCTTTCAGCTCACTAAAAATGTAGGGCCTAAGATCAAGTAGCATAATCATCTGGAAGAATTGTTGAAGTGAGAAATCTAAGATGAAAAATTGTGATTGACTAAAAAAAGACATTTAGAAACACAGTATTTAACAATGGAATCACAATTGTGATGTTATTAATAACAGGCAATTGGGACAGAGTTCATAATGACTTAATCCCTAGTCCATTAACTTTTATGAATTTAATAAAAATCTATTAAAATGAAAATATGCTACATTGAAATTACCAAGTTCAGATATGCTTACTTTTGATGAGTTTCTAGAATGCATTCTGGTATGAGTTTTTACCATCTACATGAACTGTGAAACAAATTGCTTTATTTACCATTATCCCAGGCTTTTTTTAGCTTGTCTCTTTTAGTTATTCAAGGAAGCCAATATGCAGTACAACAAAGCAAAGTATCCAGTAACTTCAAATTGTTTTATCTGAATTGGTAGAAAACCAGCTATTATTTAATGAACGCTGGTGCTACAGTTACTGTCGGTTAAAACAATAAGTTAGAAATAAATAACTATGTTTCTCTTCCTCATTCGAAAGTAGTTGGTATTTTGCTACTGTGAAAACCATAATGCCTAACATATATTTTCAAAAGATTTTTTATTAATAATATACTGAGAAAGCTATTCCGATACATTAGAATGTTTGTTGTTTAGAAAAAAATCGTGAGCAAAAGGATTGCCTTCCCAACTACATAGTAAGCTGGGTTAGTAGCAGCTACATTTGGGTGGAGTGAGGTGAGAGAAAGAGAACATCCCTAATACATATCCTATCTATTTACATTAAGTGGTTGTCCTCAATAAGCATTTATGCTTTTATACAGAAATGGTAGATTGATTGTTTTATCTAAGGCTTAAAACCTTTTATCTGATGGTAGTTATGTAAACCACCACCACTGCCTTTTTATGTCTGTGGATTTAAAGTTTCCCCTATTCAGAATCTGAAAATTTTCACTTGCCTCAACATGTTTACAGTACCTTTTTGCA
Source organism: Rhinopithecus bieti (assembly GCF_001698545.2). NCBI lineage: Eukaryota > Metazoa > Chordata > Mammalia > Primates > Cercopithecidae > Rhinopithecus > Rhinopithecus bieti. The sequence goes on along the minus strand of NW_016813010.1, from coordinate 595,757 downwards.
ATTTGTGCTTCCAAAATTTATTTCATTACCTTAGTGTAATTCCCCTGAAGTACATATATTTTCTGTGAATTATTTTCACTTGGATATCCAGCATTGATTACTTCAGGATACAACATTAAGAAAAATGACATCTTAAACTCAGCACGACTTGAATGAGATGAAACATTTTTATCATAAATTTAGTTTGTTCAATGGAATGATCTGTATCTGCCTTCAGAATCACCTTAGCGTAAGTAGAAGTTTCACTATATATTTTTCAGAAAATATAAATGTCCCGATACAATTAAATCAGAAAGGAACACAAACAGTCAAGAAAGAGAGTGTGGCTTATTTTGGTTGGGAAATACTAGAAAATATTTTCCCATGTAGCTTAATGGATGGTTTTAAATTAAGGGAATTTACTTCTAAAAAATAGTACAGAGGATGACTTCAGAAATCTACCTTCTCTTTCTCCAGCTGTGTATGTTACTTTAGAGTCTTCTAAAACACAAGCATTTAAATGAGAATTTACACCATGACAGCCTATTTTAACTGTCACAGTAAAGGCCGATGATAAACTTATCACGTAAAGATAGGTTTACTTGATGATAAGATGAGTAATAAGATGAGTAAAAGGCTGAACATAGCAATCCCAGTAATCATGATGGCAATAATGAAGAGGCAGCAACACAGGAGTTGTTGTGACTAACCATAGATTTAAGACCTAATATCTGGAAAGCATTAAAAAGGGCACTTTCTCAATACCTAGTTTATTGAGAGTTTTAGCATGAAGAGCTGTTGAATTCTTTTGAAGGCTTTTCTGCATCTATTGAGATAATCATGTGGTTTTTGTTGTTGGTTCTGTTTATGTGATGGATTACATTTATTGATTTGCGTATGTTGAACCAGACTTGCTTCCCAGGGATGAAGCCGACTTGATAGTGGTGGATAAGCATTTTGTTGTGCTGGTGGATTCGGTTTGCCAGTATTTTATTGAGGATTTTCGCATCGATGTTCATCACGGATATTGGCCTAAAATTATTCTTTTTTTGTTGTGTCTCTACCAGGCTTTGGTATCAGGATGATGCTGGCCTCATAAAATGAGTTAGGAAGGATTCTCTCATTTTCTATTAATTGAAATAGTTTCAGAAGGAATGGTGCCGACTCCTCTTTTTACCTCTGGTAGAATTCAGCTGTGAATCCATCTGGTCCTGGATGTTTTTTGGTTGGTAGGCTATTAATTATTGTCTCAATTTCAGAACCTGTTATTGGTCTATTCAGAGATTAAACTTATTCCTGGTTTAGTCTTGGGATGGTGTATGTGTCCAGGGATTTATCCATTTCTTCTAGATTTTCTAGTTTATTTGCATAGAGGTGTTTATAGTATTCTCTGACGGTAGTTTGTATTTCTGTGGGATCAGTGGTGATATCCCCTTTATCATTTTACTGCATCTATTTGATTATTTTATCTTCTTTATTAGTCTTGCTAGGGGTCTATTTTGTTGATCTTTTCAAAAAACCAGCTCCTGGATTCATTAATGTTTTTGAAGGTTTTTTTTGTGTGTCTCTATCTCCTTCAGTTCTGCTCTGATCTTAATTATTTCTTGCCTTCTGCTAGCTTTTGAATTTGTTTGCTCTTGCTTCTCTAGTTCTTTTAATTTTGATGTTAGGGTGTCAATTTTAGATGTTTCCTGCTTTCGCTTGTGGGCATTAGTGCTATAAATTTCCCTCCATACATTGCTTTACATGTTTCCCAGAGATTCTGGTACCTTGTGTCTTTGTTCTCATTGGTTTCAAAGAGCAGCTTTATTTCTGCCTTCATTTCGTTATATACCCAGTAGTCATTCAGGAGCAAATTGTTCAATTTCCATGTAGTTGTGTGGTATTGAGTAAGCTTCTTAATCCTGAGTTCTAATTTGATTGCACTGTGGTCTGAGAGATAGTTTGTTTTGATTTCTGTTCTTTTATATTTGCTGAGGAGTGTTTCACTTTCAATTATATGGTCAATTTTAGAATAAATGCTATGTGGTGCTGAGAAGAATGTATATTCTGTTGATTTGGGGTGTAGAGTTCTGTAGATGTCTATTAGGTCCACTTGGTGCGGAGCTGAGTTCAAGTCCTGGTTATTCTTGTTAATCTTCTCTTTTCTTGGTCTGTCTAATATTGACAGTGGGGTGTTAAAGTCTCCCATTATTATTGTGTGGGAGTCTAAGTCTCTTTGTGGGTCTCTAGGGACTTGCTTTATGAATCTGGTTGCTTCGGTATTGGGTGCATATATATTTAGGATACTTAGCTCTTCTTGTTGAATTGATCCCTTTACCATTATATAGTGGCCTTCTTTATGTCTTTTGATCTTTGCTGGTTTAAAGTCTGTTTTATCAGAGACTAGGATTGCAACCCCTGTTTTTTCTTTCCATAGCTTGGTAGATCTTCCTCCATCCCTTTATTTTAAGCCTATGTAAGTCTTTGGACATGAGATGAGTCTCCTGAATAAAGAACGA
>NW_016813010.1:562962-593265 GCF_001698545.2 Rhinopithecus bieti | reverse complement strand
TAGGATTGGAACCCCTGTTTTTTCTTTCCATAGCTTGGTAGATCTTCCTCCATCCCTTTATTTTAAGCCTATGTAAGTCTTTGGACATGAGATGAGTCTCCTGAATAAAGAACGAGGATGGGTCTTGACTCTTTATCCAATTTGCCAGTCTGTGTCTTTTAATTGGAGCATTTAGCCCATTTGCATTTAAGGTTAATATTGTTATGTTTGAATTTGATCCTGTCATAATGATGTTAGCTGGTTAGAAAGCTGAAACTGGATGCCTTCCTTACACCATACACAAAAATTAACTCGAGATGATTTAAAGACTTCAATGTAAGACCTAATACCATAAAAACCCTAGAAGAAAACCTGGGAAATACCATTCAGGACATAGGCATGGACAAAGACTTCATGATTAAAACACCAAAGGCAATGGCAACAAAAGCCACAATAGACAAATGGGATCTAATTAAACTAAAGAGCTTCTGCACAGAAAAAGAAACTATCATCCGAGTTAACAGGCCACCTACAGAATGGGAGAAAATCTTTGCAATCTACCAATCTGACAAAGGGCTAATATCCAGAATCTAGAAAGAACTTGAACAAATTTACAAGAAAAATACAAACAACACCATCAAAAAGTGGGCAAAGGATATGAACAGACACTTCTCAAAAGAAGATATTTATGCAGCAACAGACATATGCAAAAATGCTCATCATCACTGGTCATCAGAGAAAAGCAAATCAAAACCACAATGAGATAACATCTCATCCCAGTTAGAATGGTGATCATTAAAAATTCGGGGAACAACAGATGCCAGAGAGGATGTGGAGAAATAAGAATGCTTTTACACTATTGGTGGGAGTGTAAATTAGTTCAACCACTGTGGAAGAAAGTGTGGTGATTCCTTAAGGATGTAGAACTAGAAATACTATTTGACACAGTGATCCCATTACTGGGTATATACCCAAAGGATTGTAAATCATGCTAGTATAAAGACACATGCACATGTATGTTTATTGTGGCACTACTCACAATAGCAAAGACTTGGAACCAATCCATCAATGATAAATGTCCATCAATGATAGACTGGATTAAGAAAATGTAGCACATATACACCATGGAATACTATGCAGTCATAAAAAAGGATGAGTTTATGTCCTTTGCAGGGACATGGATGAAGCTGGAAGCCATAATTCTAAGCAAACTATTAAAAGGACAGAAAACCAAACACTGCATGTTCTCACTCATAGCTGGGAGTTGAACAACGAGAACACATGGACACAGGGTGGGGAACATCACACACCAGGGCCTGTCGGTGTGTGGGGGGCTGGGGGAGGGATGGCAATGGAGAAATACCTAATGTAAATGTCGAGTTGATGGGAGCAGCAAACCAACATGGCACATGTATACCTATGTAACAAACCTGCATGTTGTGCACATGTACCCTAGAACTTACAGTATAATAAAAAAGTACTTTCTCCATAATTTCATTAAATTATTAATTTAAGAATCTATGAAATAAATGTAATCAAATTCCCAAGAGACACCATACCTAGTTTAGAAAGGCAAATTAGCTGAGTGACTGGATTTCTTATTTCACACAGAGATTGAGAAGGGGTCAGAAAGAATAGGAAAATTGGTAAATTTAGACTTAAGAGTAGAGAACAGATGACCGTGGGGCTTCATTTCTGATTTATAAGACAAAAAGAACCACAATCATGGATGATGAATAGAAGATAAGTTTAAGATTCTGCAACATTTATGACAAGGACTCAGGGAGGTTCATGACATAAGCAAAACTGTGTGTGTGTGTGTGTGTGTATTTTCCAAAAGGTTTCCAGCAAATTACCAATGCATTTCTGTGCCTTTTTTTTTCCTTTTCCTTTTCCCACACTGAAAAGGAAAAAAAAAGGCAAGGCAAGGTTCAATATTTTTAAATGAGTATGTTTTCATTTTTTACAATCGTCTTTGTCTCCAGTGGAATTTTCTTTTTTCTTTTCTTTTCTTTTTTTGGTGCAATCCTATATGTTCAAGAAAGTGAGAAAGCTCGGGAGCTGGGAAAGTTGCCTTTACATTCAGTCTGCATTTGGAAGAATTCCAAAGGCTAAAATATAATGAAGTGCCTATTGAACAAAGAGAAGCCTTTTGGAGAGAAGAACATGATGTTTGACAACACTGCTAGAGATATACAAGAAATTCGATTAGAGTTGTCCTCTCATAGGTATTAATATTCACATTTCTTCATAAAAAGTTAAATAACTTAGACTGAAACCAAAAGCTCGTAAGCAGCTGTGTTAGGGTTCTCCAGAGAAACATAAACTATAGGATATATATATATGTGTGTGTGTGTGTATATATATGTATATATGCCATTTTTAAATGCATTTTAAAAATATCCAGAGTATAATTACCTCAATGTGAGAATTAATTTCTATACTTTTTGTACATACTGATACTTAGTGATAGATTTTTGCTTATATATATATATTTGTGTATATACACACACATATACACACATATATGATCATATATATCATATATATACCTTGTGTGTGTGTGTGTATATATATAAACTCTACATGAATATGGAAGTGGAGACATTCCATGATCTGTTGTCTGCAAGTTGGAGATCTATGAAAGTTGATGGGCTTTTGTGGTTCAGAGAGCCAGAGAGCTGGTGGCATAGATTCAGTCTGAGCCTGAAGGCTCAAGAACCAGTAGAAGAGAGGGCAGGAGATGACCAATGATCCAAGTCAATTAATCAGGCAGAGAGAGAGCAAATCCAACCTTCCTCCACCTTCTTCTATTCAGACCCTCAATGGGTTAGATGGTGCCCACTCAAATCAGGAACAGACATCTTCTTTACTCAATCCAATTCAGATGGTAATCTCTTCAGAAAACACCCTCACAGACTCACCCAGAAACATGTTTCATTAGATATCCTGGTACTCCATGGCCCAGTCAAGTGGACACACAAAATTAATCATCATAAGGCAAAACTGGGATTTTGGTTCCAGATTAATTTTTCTATTATATACTTCAAGCATAAGAGAGCATAACCCATTGAGATACCTCCATCACACTCACTCATATGATCACTCAGTGAGCCAACAATGCAAGTAGGGAGTAATATAGGAAAAATCTAGCTAAAAATGTTGATAAATAGTTTTAAATTGTTTGGTTCAATTCATGTTAAATAACAGCATGCTGTGATTTTAAACTCTAAAATTAAAATAATTGCAGAAATGCAAGTACATAATATAGTACAATGACAAGTCTATATACATAGCCTCATCATCATTAGAACTTATCAGATTTGGAAAGCCATTTTTAAGTGCATTTTTTTTTTTTTCTTTGAGACGGAGTCTTGCTCTGTCGCCCAGGCTGGAGTGCAGTGGCGCGATCTCGGCTCACTGCAAGCTCAGCCTCCCAGGTTCACGCCGTTCTCCTGCCTCAGCCTCCCGAATATCCAGAGTATAATTATCTCAAAGTGAGAATTGATTTATATACTGTTAGTACATAGTGATACTTAGTGATAGATTTTTGCTTAGAAGATGAGAGTTCTTATTCGATTTGAATGTCCTCTATTGTTTGTACTGTATAACAAGTCATCTTTTCTCACCTACAAAGAAAAATTCCTTTGCAAATTAGTTCTGCTGCTGCATAAAGGTACCTTAGAAAATAGCGTAATTATAAATCAAAGGCCCATGATTATGTTAGTTGTAATACTAATCCCCAACATCATTTAACACCTTTCATAATATAAATCTTTATACACTATACCTCATTTAACAGCCATTAACACATTTTCTATCTCAAATCAAGTGTACCAACTAATAATGACTTAATTTTGTTATTTATCAGATGCGATTTTACATTATCAACAATCTTATATTATGCCTGCACAGTTCAATATGTAAAACTTCTGCAAAATATATTGCTCATCTCCTGATACATCATGTTGGCGGCTAAAATTTAACAACAATCAAATTCAGAATATGTTAATTGCCTTGCATTAGGTACAAAAGAAAATGTATCTTATTTATAAAGGTGTATTAAGATGAATTTATAACATCAAAAGATATTTAAGATGTGAAATTATCATAAATGTAATAGAACTTATTATATCTGTATTTTAGGGTTTTGCATGGACACATACATACACACACACACACATACACACAAAATACTATTGCAAAATATATTGACTAGAATAATTAAATGTAGACAAATTCCTCAGAAATTTAAAGTTAGTAATCTTAGGCTGGTAGTGACTTACTTATTCAAAAGAAATTCTACATTGAGCCATAACACCATAGCGAAATATGCAATAGGTTGCTTATTATTTATTTTATTTAATTGGTAGAATTCTAGGTTTCAAAATTAAGAAATAAGTAAGATTATTTTGGACATCACATTTAATTAATAATTTACTTTTACACTTAATTTTACTTCTGGTTGCTTCATGTATCTGTTAGAAATCGAGCAAATACAGTCCCTAATGTGTGTTGGGAAATTGTATGATCCTTTCCTGTTTTATGCCTCAGTTTTCTTCTCTGTATTCCAGTGATAAACATAGTATCAACTGTGTAGGTCTGTTGCAAAGATGGATTTTATCATTAAATATTTCCAATGTTAATGTTATTCTGATATAATTTAAACAATTTAATTCCCAATTTTCAGTCGATAGTATTTAGAAATGTAATGGAATATTATTTTTTGAATTTTTTTTTTTTTTTTTTTTTGAGGCAGGCTTACTCTGTTGCCTAGGCTGGAGTGCAATGGCATGATCTTAGCTCACTGCAACCTCCGCCCCCAGGGTTCAAGTGATTCTCTTGCCTCAGCCTCCTCGGCAGCTGGGGTTACAGGTATGCACCACCACGCCAGGATAATTTTTGTATTTTTAGTAGACAGAAGGTTTCACCATGTTGGCAAGGCTGATCTCGAACTGCTGACCCCAGATGATCGACCCACCTCGGCCTTCCAAAGTTCTGGGATTACAGGCATGAGCCACTGTGCCTGGCCTATTTTTTTAACTTTTATCCTGCTACTTTCAAAAAACCACTTACTAGGTCCAGTAGCTATTATGTTCATTCTTTAGTAAATTTTTGTAGACTTCTTACGATTTTCTGTGTACCTGCTCATGTAGCCTGAAAACAAAGAATGTTTCTTATTTTCCAAAGTACATGCTATTCATCTATTTATCTTGCCAACCTGAAATGATTAGGACCTACACTAAATTGAATAGAAGTGATGAGAGTGGGTATCTGCCTTACTGGATGTCTTAAGAAAGTGTTCAATAATGTCAGCTAAAAGTTTTCCTCATTGTTCTTTCTTTTTAAAACTTTTACAGATGACTTTTATTAAATGCAGGGACTCTTCTACATTTCTAGTTTGCTTAAGGTTTCTATCATAAAAATGTGGAATATTTAATTTTTTCTTCATTATCAAGGTTATCATATCATTTTTACCTTCATTCTGTTTATTTGATGAATCATATTAATTTATATTTAAATATTAATATATTCTTGCATTTCTAGGTACATTGTATTTACCCATGGTATGTTGTTTCATATATATGTGGAATCATGCATGAATGGATTTTATTAGCAAATTTAGAGAATTTTAGCAAAATAAAACTTTTAATATTTTTCATTTTTGTGTGTAAGGAATATTGTCCTCTGTATATTTTCTTGTAATGTCTCTGTCTAGTTCAATATCAAGATTTTCTTTTTATACAATGAGTATGTTTTAGCATTTCATGCTGTGAATTGGTTTATTAGTTACACTTTTGTTTTATTTATTTTTGTAGTGGTTTCTCTAGTGTTTATAATATGTGCCTTTAACTTATCACAATATACCACCTCATGCATATATTAAAACTCTTGCAAGAATATTTGCCCATTTTCTTTTATACCTTGTGATATTATTGTCATGTATTTTCTTCTCCATCTGTTATATTTATACAGTACAATTTTTATTTTTTGATGTATTAGGGTTCTCTGGAGGGACAGAACTAATAGGATACATCCATATTAAAAAGGGAGTTTATTAATGAGAACTAACTCACAGGATCACATGGTAAAGTCACACAATTGGCCATCAGCAAGCTGAGAAGCAAGGAAGCCAGGTATGGATCAGTCAGAGTCTCAAAACCTCAAAGGTACTTTTGAAAAGTACATTTTTTAAAATGAACTTCACCCACTGATTGTTTTTTTCAATAGTCTTCATTCCTTTCTTTTGTTCTCGTTTCTATCTAGTATTATTTTCCTCACATCAGAGGAATATTCTTTAGCATGTCATAGAGAGTAGGTATTCTCACAATAAATCATTACAACATCTGTTTGTCTATACAATTTTTAATTTAATCTTCATATTTGTAGAGCATTTCTAGGTATCAAATTCTAGATTTAAAATTGCTTTTTATTATAATTGTTTTCAGCATTTTAAAGATGTTGTTCCATCGTCTTTTGTCTTTCATTATTTCTGATAGCAGTCTTTTGTATGTCTTATATTTCTGTTTCTTTATATAACCCATTGCTGTTTTAATATTTTTCTTTATTATTAATTTTCAACAACTTGTGAGGTGTCTTGATGTATTTTTGTTGTGTTATCCTGCTCATGATTTGTTGGATTATTTAAATTAATAAATTTGCTATTTTCATCAAATTTTAAAACTGTTGATCATTATTTCTTTAAGTAATTTTTTTCTGATGTTCTACCCTTCTGAAATTTCTATTATGCATATGTTAGTTTATTATTAGACAGATTCCTGAGGTTCTGTTCATTTTGTCATTGTGTGTGTGTGTTCTATTATTATTAGATACAACTGCTATGTCTTTTGGTCAGTGATCTGATCTTCTATGGTATCTAATCTGATGCAATTTTAAGATTTTGTCCAGTGAATCTTTATTTCAAACATTTACTTTTCACATGAAGAAACTCTTTATGGTTCCTGTTGTATATCTTTTCTTTCTCTCATTTTCATGTTTTTCTTTAAATACATGTATATGTAGTTAATCTTTTCTACTATTTATGCTACATCTGTTATGTAAGGTTTTTTTTTAATTGATTGACTTTTTTTTCACATTGTTCTGCTTCTTAGTAAGTCTATTTACTTTTCCTTTGATGCTGAGCATTGTGTGTATTATATAATTGAGTTTTGAGATTCTAACTTCCTTCAAACAAAGTGATGAGCTGTTTTCTCAGGAAATGAAGATTGCTGATTATCAGTTTGATCCCTTTGAGACCCATGTCTCAGGAGAGCTAGACTAGCATTTTTCTGTAGTTATAGTTTGGCACTACTACCAGGTTGTAGCTTCTCTGCAGTCTCCACTGAAAGCCACAAGGAATCAGCAAGGTCTCTGTACTCTGGGGGTTTGGAGTTCAAATTTCTTCCTTCCTTTTGTAATCTCTAAGAATTGTTTAGCTTGTATACCTGTTTGCTTTCTTTAAGCTTGTGGGGTTTCACTTTCTGCATGTGTGGTAGTATTCAGCAAGGACTCAAGCATTCAAAACTCAGGACTACATCCTGAATTTTTTCTGCTTTTTTCCTTTCTAAAACTTTCCCCTTTGATTCATAACCACTTAGTTTCCCCAAACTCTGTCTCTTTAATTCAGCTAAGCTGCTGAGCGATGCTTAGTCCTTACCATTCTACCATATATTTCATTCGGGAAACTGCCTTCTAGCAAAAAGAAGTGTTGATGGTAAGGCTACCTCATTTCCTCCTTCTCTCAAGGATGACCGTTCTGCACTGCCTATTGTCTGATATCTGCAAATAGATTAGGATATATACCCCAACTCTCTCTCTCTCTCTCTCTCTCTCACACACACACACTCACACTCCAGCATTGAGGGAGCTTAAGTACAGTTTTTGTTTTGTTTTGTTTTGTTTTTTAATCCATCATTGCCAGAAAGTAAATCAAAAGCTGGGTTTCCCATATATAAAAACAAAATTTTAATGGATTGAGGGCTCACTAAATATAATTCAAGAAAGAAGAATGAATAGGAAAAATTCTTGTCCCAAAAAAGAAGAAAAACCCCCATGGTGCTTAAGGGAAACTTAGAGAAACTGGAAAGACATAAGAGTATAAAGTGTATAGACACAGAGATCAAAATTTTCTGACACTATGGTCCAAACATTTGTATACATGAGAGTGGATATAGAAAAGATGGCATAAACCTCTCATAGAACGAAGGTCAGAGAAAACATCGCAGGGAAGCTTTAATACTGATTTTCATTCTGAACTCAAAGAAGGACTATGAAACAGGCTGTTCTACTCTTGACTTAAAATCTACACTGTACCAATAGCTGGTAGGCTCCCTGGAAGGTAAAATACATCTGAGAGCTTCCCAGATTTTGCACACATTGGCATAGTGAATAAGTATTTATCATAAGTTTTCTGTCCTACACCAGGTAGTGGCAATTTTAAGAAGTACAGTTCACAGGTAAAGACCCAGGCTTGGATCTTCAACCTAAATAACAAGCAGAAAGAGTCTTTCTAAAAATATTGAGTATAATTGGAAATAAGCAGAGGATTTGAAAATCCAGGATATTCAAGCTATGAAAGTTTTTATGTATTCACAAGATCTCCTTCAAATGAAAGTGGAAAAATGTATGTTAGCTTATTACTGTGTACCACAAATAAAATCTCTATTCCTTCTTAATTGATACATGTATTAATTAATAAGTCACTCTCTCCATTAACTCACCCTTCCATTAATTAATTTAACAGTATCTTTTATTATAGACATCACAAGGCAGATACTGTAATAGCTGCTTTGAATACAAAGGCAAGGAAGACATAACATCTCTGTCCTCAGTCCTTGTCTTCCATTAAGGAAGAGATACAGAAAAGCAGATGTGCATTTATAATACGTGGTTAAAGTGTTGTGGAAGATCCGAGATCCCCTGGGACACAGACTTCCAGAGATTGCTTCCTGTAAAAAGAAATATGTCAGCTAACTTGCCTCCAGAGTCTAAACATATAACTATGTACATGCATAGTTCAGATCATTCTAAAATGACTGTTTGAGAAGTAGCCGTATCTCTTTGATACTACAGTATTTATTTTCCAGTTTTAATAACACGAAGATGAAATAGAAGCTACTCCTTGTGTCTTTACTGATAAGGCTAAACTCTAGAGCATTCACAATATTGTCAAGATTTATTAAAAGACCTATGTTGAAATTTAGGTTGTTCTAATGTGTTAAGATTGTACATGAAATGCTACAAATGTCCTAATCCCCTTTATTTGCAAGATATAAAATCCTTCACAGAAGCCTGAAGCATGACAACAAAACAAACTCAGGAAATCATTGGAGGAGGCCAGGTTTTAAATACTAACAGTTATGCCAGCCATAGTAAGATCAAAACTTTCTGTTGTATTGAGGTTGTCAGCAATAAACTCTAATCAAATTTGCTCTAAAATTACAGCAAAAGGGAGAATATGATTCCCATTCTTGGTCTCCTTGGACTAATTTCAACCAACAGGTTTTACTTTGTTCATTCATGTACAATATCCATACCTTTGCCAAACCATACATAATGACCCTCCCAGTTTTCAGCAGCATGGAATCATCATAGGCTTAAAGAACATCTCATGCCACACCATCATGTTTATTTCATAATGCTCCCACACAGAACTCTAACATTTTACACCTGAATCTCAGAAAAATACCTTCCTAATAGAAAGTTATGTAAGCATATGGAAATATATTGTATCAATTCATAGATGTATTTTCAGAATAATTTTATTCTTAAAATTATTTTATTTTCAGAATAATTTTCAGGATATGTGGGGTGTGTGTGTGTGTGTTCTAATAAACCTCAAACAAGATTGTATTACATGTATAGTCATGTATTGATTTACCAGTTGTGTGCAGATAAAATAATATGTATCTGTAGAAACATATGAACATTGCATTCAGTGTTTATGATTATGTGTTTAAATGTTCCATGATTCGGCATTACAGAATTCAAATTCTGGGATCCTCTGTGTCCTTGAAACCTACTTATCAGTTATTCCAGTTCATGAATGATCACCAGCCAAAATTTTCATTTGCTTATATTTGTGTCTGTCTCTGTGTGTGTGTGTGTGTGTGTGTGTGTGTGTGTGTGTGTGTGTGTGAGAGAGAGAGAGAGAGAGAGAGAGAGAGAGAGAGAGAGAGAGAGAAAGAGAGAAAGAATACTAATGAGTAATCAGAGGGCTGAACAGTCAGACAGCAATGAAGTAATGCCATGATACATTTCTCCACTTTTTCTACAAATGGTGTGGGAATAATAGGCATCCACATGCAAAATTAAATATCATACTTCATAAAATTAGCTTATAATGAGTCATAGATATAATTGTAAAACAAAAACAAAAAAATCTATGACTTTTCAAATAAAACATAGATAACATGGTTTGGCTCTGTGTCTCCACGCAAATCTCATTTTGTAGCTCCCATAATTTCCACTCATTCTGGGAGTGACCCAGTGGGAGATGATTGAACCAAGTGGGTGGGTATTTCCCATGCTGTTCTTGTGATAGTGAATGGGTCTTACTAGATCTGATGATTTTAAAAACAGGAATTTCCCTGCACAAGCTCTCTCTTCACCTGCTGCCATCCATGTAAGATGAGACTTGCTCCTCCTTGCCTTCCACCATGATTGTGAAGATTCCCCAGCCATGTAGATCTATAAGTCCAGTAAACCTCTTTCTATTGTAAATTGTCCAGTCTCAGGTTTGTCTTTATCACCAACATGAAAATCAGCAAATACAGTATATTGGTACCAATAGAGTGAGGTGCTGCTGAAAAGATACCTGAAAATGTGAAAGCGACTTTGGAACTGGGTAACAGACAGAGGTTGGAACAGTTTGGAGGGCTCAGAAGAAGACAGGAAAACATGGTAAAGTTTGGAACTTCCTGGAGACTTGTTGAATGGCTTTGCCCAAACTGCTGATAGTGATATGTACAATAAAGTCCAGACTGAGGTGGTCTCAGATGGAAATGAGGAACTTTTTGGGAACTGGAGCAAAGGTGATTCTTATTATGTTTTAATAAAAAGACTAGCAGCATTTTGCCCCTGCCTTAGAGATTTGCAGAACTTTGAACTTGAGAGAGATAATTTAGGGAGGAAGAAATTTCTAAGCAGCAAAGCCTTCAGGAGTTGAGTTGGGTGCTGTTAAAGGCATTCAGTTTTAAAAGGCAAACAGAGCACAAAAGTTTGGAACATTTGCAGTCTGACAATGTGATAGAAAAGAAAGTCCCGTTTCCTGAGGAGGAACCCAAACCAGCTGCATAAATTTGCATAAGTAATGAGCAGTCAAATGTTAATCCCCCAGACACCAGGGAAAATGTCTCCAGGGCATGTCAGAGGTTTTCACAGCAGCACCTCCCATCACAGGTTGGGAGGCCTAGGAGGAAAAAGTGGTTTCATGGGCCAGGCCCAGTGGCCTTGTGCTGTGTGCAGCCTAGGGATTTGGTGCCCTGTGTCCCAGCTGCTCCAGCCATGGCTGAAAGGGACCAACATAGAGCTTGGGCCTTGGCTTCAGAGGGTGCAAGCCTCAAGCCTCGGCATCTTCCACATGATGTTGACCCTGAGAGTATACAGAGTCAATAACTGAAGTTTGGGAACCTCCCCCTACATTTCACAAGATGTATGGAAACACCTGGATGCCCAGGTAGACGTTTGCTGTAGGGGAGGGGTCCTCATGGAGAACCTCTGCTAGGGCAGTGCAGAAGGGAAATACGGGGTCGGAGCCCCACTGGGGCACCATCTATTGGAGCTATGAGAAGAAGGCCACCGTCCTCCAGATCTCAGAATGATAGATTCATGGTGCAATGACAGCTTGCACCATGCACATGGAAAAGCCACAGACACTCAACACCATCCCATCAAGGTAGCTGGGAGGGAGGCTATGCACTGCAAAGCTGCTAGGGCAGAGCTGCCCAAGACTATGGGGACCTTCCTCTCGCACTGGTGTGACCTGGATGTGAGACACGAAGTCAAAGGAGATCATTTTGGAGCTTTAAGAATTGACTGCCCTGCTGGATTTTGTACTTGCAGGAGGCCTGTAGTCCCTTTGTTTTGGCCAATTTATGCAATTTGGAATGGCTGTATTTATCCAATACCTGTACCCCCATTGTATCTAGGAGGTAACTAATTTGCTTTGGATTTCATAGGCTCATAGGCAGAAGGGACTTGTCTTATCTCAGATGAAACTTTGGACTGTGGACTTTGAGTTAATGCCAAAATGAATTGAGACCTTGGGGGACTGTTGGGAAGGAAGGATTGGTTTTTAAATGTGAGGAAATGAGATTTGGGAGGGGCCATGGGCAAAACAATATGGCTTGGCTGTGTCTCCATCCAAATCTCATCTTTAGCTCCCATAATTCCCATGTGTTGTAGGAGGGACCCGGTGGGAGATTGAATCATGGGGCTGGGTTTTTCCCATGCTGTTCTCATGATAATGAACAGGTCTCACAAGATCTGATGGTTTTAAAAATGGGAGTTGCCCTGCATAAGTTATCTCTCTGCCTGCTGCCATTACATAAGATGTGACTTGCTCCCTCTTGCCTTCTGCCCTTATTGTGAGGCCTACCCAACACGTGGAACTGTAAGTCCAATAAACCTCTTTCTTTTGTAAATTGCTCAGTCTCATCAGCAGTGTGAAAATGGACAAATACAGGAGAGAATCTTCATACAGTAATCAGGTAAATCAATTTTGACATGACAAAAACAACTTTGAAAAATTAGACTTTATAAAAATTGAAACATGTTCTCTGAAAGGTACTTTTAAGATAATGAAAATGCAACTACAGACTGAAAGAACTAAATATCCAGCAAAAGTCTTGTGTTAAAATAAAATAAATTTATTTTAAAGTTAAAGGTTCACTTACTGCATGAGTCAGCCATCTCACTCCATAGTATTTAGTCACATGAAAACTTATTTTCACACAAAAACTTACACATAAATTTTTATAGAATATCTATTTATAATTGCCCCAAACTGGAAGCTACACAAATTTTTTTTCTATAGATGAATGGATAAAAAACTGTGGTAGTTCCCTGCAATGGAATAATAATAAGCAATAAAAAAGAGGAAAGTGTTGATTCACATACCTTGTATAAAACTCAAAGTGAACATGAAAGCAGACAGTATCAAATGGTTACATACTATATGATTCGATTTATGTGACATTCTCAAAATAATCAGACAAGGTAATATAGAACACATCAGTGATTTCCAGTTGTCTGGGATCCAGAAAAAGTGTTCAGATGGGTAGCATAAGGGACATTTCCAGAATGATAGGACTGTCCTGTATTCTGATTGTGGAAGTAACACAAATTTAGAAATTGTTAAAATTCATAGAATTTTATACCAAAACAGTCAATTCCACTATATTTTAATTAAAATGAAAAAACAAGAACATTCAGATAATATTTTTTCAGAATTGAGACTTGTTGATTCTAATGTGTTATTACACATATAGTAGTTTTTTTCTCCTAAATTGTTGCCTTTTCAAAGTAGAAATCATGTTTTAAAATATTTTGAAGCACTTTGCTGCCTCTTCCTTTTGAAAAGAATTATTTTAATTTTATGGGTATATAATAGGTGTATATCTTTATGAGGTACAGGATATTTTTATACAGGCATGCTATGTATAATAATCCTGTAAGGGTAAGCAAGACATCCATCACCTCAAGCATACATCATTTCTTTGTGCTACAGACATTCCATTTGTACTCCCTCAGTTATTCTACAATGAACAACAAATTGTTGCTGACTGTAGACGCCTTGTTGTGCTATCAAATACTAGCTCTTATTCATTTGAAGTATGTTGTCATACTCATTAACCATCCCCATTGCCCCCATGCCCCTCAACACCACTACCCTCTCTAGCCTCTTGTAGCCATCATTCTACCTCTAGCTCCATGAGTTCAGTTGTTTTACTTTTTAGTTCCCAGAAGTAAGTGATAACATGTGAAGTTTGCCTTTCTGTGCCTGGCTTATTTTGTTTATCATAATATCCTCTAGTTTCATCCATGTTGCTGCAAATGACAGGATCTCATTCAGTTTTTTTCATGACCAAATATACTCCACTGTGTATTTGTACCATGTTTTCTTTATCCATTTCTCTGTTGATGGACACTTAGGTTGATTCCAAATCTTGGCTATTGTGAATAGTGTTTCAATAAACATGGGAGTGCAGATAGCTCTTTGATACACTGATTTTCTCTCTTTTGGGTATATACCCAGCAGTGGGATTGCTGGATCATGCAGTAGCTCTACATTTAGGTTTTGGAGGAACTTCCATACTGTTCTCCACAGTGATTGTACTAATATGCATTCCGATCAACAGTGTATAGGGATTCCCCTTCCTCCACATCCTCGCCAGTGTTTTTTATTATCTGTCATGTGAATATAGTCCATTTTAACTGGAGTAAGATGATATCTCATTGCAGTTTTGATTTGCATTCCTCTGATGATCAATGATGTTGAGCATCTCTTTATATAGCTGACTGTCATTTATATATTTTCTTTTGAAAAATGTCTATTCAAAGCTTTTGTCCATTTTTAAAATCAGATTATTCAATTTTTTCCTACTGAGTTGTTTGAGCTCTTTATATATTCTGGTTATTAATAACTTGCCAGATGGATAGTTTGCAACTATTTTCTCCCATTCTGTGGATTGTCTCTTTACTTTCTTGATTGTTTCCCTTTGCTGTGCAGAAGCTTTTTTACTTGATGTGATCCCAGTTATTCATTTTTCTTTGGTTGCCTGTGCTTATGGGATATTACTCCAGAAATCCTTGCCCAGACCAATATCCTGGAGAGTTTCTTCAATGTTTTCTTTTAGCAGCTCCATATTTTGAGGTCTTCCACTTAAGTCTTGAATCCATTTGATTTGATTGTTATATATGGTGTGAGACAGGGGTCTAGCACCATCCTTCTGCACATGGATATCTAGTTTTCTCAGTATTATTTATTAAACTGTCCTTCATGTCTTTTCTTCTTCTAAAAGGAAAAAAAACCTTTTATTTTAGAAAAGTTTTAGATTTATAAAAAAAAACTGTGAAGATCGTTTTTATGTGTGTAACAGATGTTTTCCTGTTAACATGTGACATTAGTGTGGTACACTTATTACATGAACTGATATGGATACATTATTATTAACTGAAGGCCATACTCCATTTATTATTATTATTTTTAAACCTAATGTCCTTTTTCTATTTCAGGCTTCCATTCAGGTTACTACACTACATTTAGTAGTACTAACTATTTACAATACTCTTGGCTATGACAGTTTCTTAGGTTTTTCCTGTTTTTGGTGACATTGAGAGTTCTGAGGAATCCTGGTCAGTTATTTTGTAGAATGTCCCTCACTGGAATTTTTCTGTTTTTTTTCTCACGATTAGACTGGAGTTACATCTTTTTAGGAGGTAGATCATAGGGGTTAAATGCAATTTTCATCACATTGTATCAACCATCATCATAACTTATTACTTATTGATGTTAAACTTGAACAAATGGCCAAGGTAGAGTGTCAGATTTCTTTCTTGTAAAATTATTTTTTGGTCATATTTTCCATACTTTACTCTTTGAAAATAAGCTGTAGCCAATAATTGGGGTGTGGGGATTTATGTAAAACCTCATAGAACAGAGTATCTACATAAATTATTTGAAATATTTTTGCTCAGGAGGTTTGTCTATTCCGCCACATTTAATTCTTTATTCAATCATTCATTTATATAGTATGAACACATAAATATTTTATAATTTAAATTATTATCTAACCACCACTTTATTATTTGCACAGCTAATTTTACCTTTGATTATTATAGTGATCTTTCAAATGTCTCTTGTGTCCCTTTCATTGTTGTGAATTATTTTTTCTTGGTATTCCACTACTTTCTGGCACTTTAAGAAGTTCCAGACTCTCCTTGTTAATTTCCTTCCCCAGTAGTAGGTTTGTATATTTCTTCAAGGATGACTGGTTTATTTTATTGGACAACATTATTAGAAGCAAAGATCTGGGTGTCAGGTATGCTTACTGATATTAGAGTTTCTTTTCTTCTAGACTTCTCAGCTGAAGAAATAAGGAAATGTGGCATCTGCATACTAAAATGTATTGTTGGGGCCAAGGGAAACTTCCCCTTAGCTCTAAAGGGATGCTGAAAAAATCAACTCAAAAAAGGCATATTAATTGGAGAAAAGGCATCCAAAATAAAGACCCAAAGATATAGGGAAAATTGTCCATTTTTATGTTTAGATTCAATAAAGTATGAACAGCCATGTAGAAATATGATTGAGCCAAAAGGGTACGATCTAATGCTAATAGAGCCAATAGGGAAGCTTAGAAAGATCTGTCTGCCTAGATTCTTCTTGGCCTCCCTAGGCAGCATTCCTTCCTTCTGGGTATGGGACAAGACCAACTCTTGAATGGGGTTCTTATGACATATAGTCAAACAAGGTAGGTCAGGTCATTTTTTATGGCTGATATTTACATAGAAAGGCAGAGAAAAGTTACAGTAATATTTTAGGTTTTGTGGCTGTCTTTGGGGAAAAGACGTTCTGACTGATTTCTGTGACCTGCTTTGGGGAAAAAGGGGTTCTAGTTTCTACCACCTGCCTTAGGGAAGAAGGATTCTAGTTTCAGTGACTAGCCCCCGGGGGAGAATTAGAATGAGAAACAGGAGGGAAGAAGAAGGTCAGAGAAAAAGTTTTGCTTCTGAGGCCTTCCTTTTGGGATATTGCTTTCTGAGTTCCAACAGTATATAGACATATCTACAAAAATTTTCATATGTAACTCTGTATGTATCTTTGGCTACCCACGAGTTCATACAGATGCATTCAACTCTAATACACTATCACTTGGATCATCCTGGCCTCCTCCTTTTGTTTATCCATAACTTCCCATTCCAACAGTGAAAACCCTGGCTCCATTATCTGCCACTGAATGCCAGTGTCGATTTATAGCAGTATCAGATAGGTTAACACATGCCCCCATGGGAAACAATTTTAAAGTAGAGCGCAGTACTTACATACAGTAAATTTTGCCTTTACTCTTGTAACTCTACTCAATTCCAAAGTGACTTAGGTGGGTGAATTTTTCCCCCAACCCTCTTCAGTGAAGTTAATTAATCTAACGGTATACATTTCTAATACAGTAAGATTTTATGTCATGTGATGCCTCAGACTCCTAAATTATTATTTATTTTGATTTTTCACAACATTTTCACCCTTTGCTCTGAAAAGTTCTGTTTTTGACAAATGCTGGGTGTTAAGTATTCACCATTGAAGTACTACGCAGAATAATGTCACCACACTAGAAAACTTCCTGTGCTTCAACTGTTCAGCCCTCTTGCTCCCTTTGAATGTTTGGCAAACACTGATCTTTTTAATGTGTATATAGTTTTGCACTATACTTCCAGAATGTAGTGTAATTGAAATTACAGAGTTTGTAACATTTACATACTGGCTTTGTTAACTTAGTACTATGTAATTAACATTCGCCCCTGTCATTTCATGGATTGAAATTTCATTTATTTTTATCACTGAATAATAATTCTTGTATGGCTATACCACAGTTGGTTTAAAAATTTACCCATTGAAAGCATTTTTGTTGCTTCCAGTTTGGGGAGATTATGAATAAAACTGCTATAAACACTGGTGTGCAGGTTTTGTGTAGTCATAAATTTTAATATTAATCAGTTGGATGAATACCTAGGAATGCAATGTCTTGGCTGCACAGTAAGACTAGGTTTAATGTTATAAGAAACTACCAAACTGTCTTCCAAAGTAGTTGTACAATTCCCACAAAGAATGAATGAGTTCCTGTTGTACCACATCCTTGCCAGCAATTGATATTTGAAATGTTAGGATTTTACTCATTTTAATAGATGTGTAGTGGTATATGATTGTTATTTTAATTTGCAACTCCATTATGATAAAAGATGTTGAGTGTCTTTTTATATGCTTATTTGCCACCTATTTATTTTGTTTAGAGGTTTCAGAACTTTGACCCAATTTTCTAACTGATTATTTGTTTTCCTATTGCTAAATTTTAATAATTATTTGTATATTTTTGGATATAAGACTTTATAGGCTATGTGATGTGCAAATTTTTTCTCCCATTCCATGGTTTTTTTTTTTTTTTTTTTGCCCATTCTAGTCACAGTACTTTTCACTAAATAAACATTTTAATTTTGATAAAGTCCAAATTATTTTATAGACTTTTATTTTGATGCTGTATCGCAAATTCATCACAAATCCAAGATCATATCTATTTTCTCTTATGTTTTCTTTTAGAAGTTTTGTAGCTTTGTATTTTATATTGTTGGAGTTCAGAACATGCTACTGCAAAATGTAGTGCCTGATAGGTCACTCTCTGACTTTCCCCTGCCTTTCTGTGTGAGATTTGGTAATAAAGGAATTTTCTGACATACTTCTCCTGAAAGTGGGTCCTAAAACCCTCATCTGACAGATGGTCCTTCTTTATACTCATAGGAAAGAAATACTACCCAGGGAAACCTAGAAGAATTTGAACAAACAGATGTTGCTGAGTTCCTCCCATTAGATCATACCCTTCCTGTCCAATCATACTTCTACATAATTGTCCACTCTTCTTGAAATCTAAGCATAAAAATATACAAATTTGCCTTGGTCTTTGGGTCTTCATTTCTGAAGGCTCCTGTGCAAGGCAAAACTTCTGACAAATAATTTTTTAATCCTTTTTTCCTGTTAACCTGACTTTTGTTATAGGGGTTTTAACCATGACACTTATAGTGGGTGAGAAAAGGTATTACTTTTTCTCTGTTACAGTATTTTGAGTTAAAATTTGCAAAAGGGGAAGGATGTATGTTTTTGTTTCTTTTCTTTCTTTCTTTCTTTCTTTCTTTCTTTCTTTCTTTCTTTCTTTCTTTCTTTCTTTCTTTTTTCTTCCTTCTTTCTTTTTTTCTTTCATCTTTCTTTCCTTCTTTTCCTTGCTTTATCATTTTTGGCATATGGACATTCTGTTTCCTCAATACCATTTGTTGAAAAGACTATTTTTTCTTCATTAATTTGTTCTTGTTCCTTCTTCAAAGATCAGTTGTACTATATTGTGTAGGTCTATGTTGGATCTTTCTATATTGTTTCTTTGGTCTATTCTTTCACCATGATGTCTTGATTTCTATGGCTTTATAGTAAATCTTAAAGTCAGGTAGTGTCTGTCCACCAACTTGGTTCCTCTTCCTTGGCATTGTGTTAGCCATATGTTGGTCTGTTTCTTTTCAATATAAATTTTGGAATTTTGCTTTGGATTGCCTTGAACCTATAGATCTCCTTTGGAAGACATTATAACAATATTGAATCTTCATATCTACGTATACTGAATATCTCTCCGTTCATCTAGAACCACTTTGACTTCTTTGTCACGATGTTATCATTCTTAACATACAGATACTGTCTATATTTTGTGGTATATATAACTATTTTATGTTTTGGTGATAAGTGGTATTATGTTTTTTTAAAATGTATAATTCTAATTATTCAGTGTATAGGAAAGTAATTTACCTTGGTATATTAACCTTGTATAAAGGGACCTTTAGTAGGTTATTAGTGTCAAAGTGTTATTATTATTATCTGGGATTTCCTACATACATAATTATGTAATTTGCAAACAAAAACAGTTTAATTTTTTTCCTCCTGATTTGTATTCATTTCATTTATTGTCTTATTGCATGAGCTAGTACTTTTCTTGTCTTATTGCATGAGCTAGTACAATGTTGAATAGGAGTGACAAAGAAGTCATTCCTTTTTTTCGGTCTTTGAAAGACAGTATTTAGTTTCTCACTGCTGGGCATAATATTAGCTGTAGGGGTTTTTTAATAGCAAATTATATCCCTAGTTGGCTAAGAGGTTTTATCATGAATAAGAAATGAGTTTTGTCAAATGCTTTTTCTGCATATCTTTTTTTCTTCTTTGCTTATTGATGTGGTGGGTTGTATTAATTGACTTTTTTTCAACAGCTTTGTAAACCTGGAATACATTTAATTAGAGATTGCATATAATTTTTTATTATTCCATTTGCTAACATTTTGTTTAGAATTTTGGCTTCTATATTCGTGAGAGAAATTATTCCATAGTTTTTCTTTCTTGTAATGTATTTGCCTGTTTTTTGTGATTCGTTAATGCTGACCTCATAGAAAGTTAGGAGGTGTTCACTCTGCTTCTATTTTCTGGAAGATATTGTAAGAAATTGGCATTTTTTTAAGTGTGTGATATGTATTTGGCATGAGATTTTGGTATTTGTCCTGAATGGAGTTCTCTGAGATTTCTGGATATGTGTTTTGATGTGTATTATTAATTTTGGAATATTCTTGGTCATTGTTATTTCAAGTAATTCTGCTATATTATCTTCTGCTATTCCAATCATATGTGTGTTACACTTTTTGAAATTGTTCCACAGTCTTTGGATAATTTCTTCTTTTTTATTGTCTTGTTTCTGTCTCATTTCATTCTAGGAATTTTCTTTTGACATATCGAAGCTCACTGATTCTTTCCTTAGCTTTGTCCAGGTTACTAATAAGCCTATAAAAGGCATTGTTTATTTATGTCACAGTGTTTTGGATTTCTAACATTTTCTTTTTCTTCTTTCTTAGAGTTTCCACCTTTCTGATTATATTTTCCATGTGTTCTTGTATGTTATCTACTTTTTCTAATAGAGCCACTAATATTCTAATCATACTTGAAATTTCTGTCTGATAATTCCACCACTGTGTCATATCTAGGATAGTTATGATGTTTGTTTTGGCTCTTAAGACTTTATTTGCTTTCCCTTTAATATGTCTTGTAAATTTTGTCAAAAGCTGGGCATGTTGTACCACATAATAGGAACTGAGATAAACAAGTTTTAGTGTGAGGTTTAATCTGGCTTGGAGACAAGCTGTGTTTAGTATTTGGTGTACTGTACTTGTCTGAGTTTCCAAATATCTCTACTGTCCTTGTTTTGTCTCTCTTGTGTCTTAGAGATTCCCTACAAACTTCTTCTTAAGTGGAATCTGTGCCTTGTAGCTCTCTTAGCTGCAACCCACTGTTATTATCCTGAAGCACTGTTGATGTGGTATTAAGGCATAGTTGACAGGGAAGTATTCTATAATTCTATGAGTATTCTATAATTCTGTAATTATAGTGAGCCTGTGTCATTAAGCTGTTACCTTCACAGGTGTTTCTCAATTTTTGTCCCATTGTAGGTAATAAAGAAATGCTTGAGGAGACTCAAATCAGATAATACCCCTTCTCCCACGTTGGATAAGTCTTTGATAAAGTCTTTTCCCTTGTTTAGTAGGCTTTTGCTATGGAGAATGCTGTGGGTATATTGGAAAATGGTTACCTTTTTCCTCTGTTAAAAACAAAAGTGTTTTTCTTGACTATTTACTGTGAGAACCTGCTGAGTCTCCAGGAGGTAAAATCTACACAATTATGGAAGCCCCTTCCAATACTACAGTCCCAAGATTGTATTACTCTCACAGTGGGCCATACTCTTGCCTTCAGCAGTGTGTCAAAGTTATCACCTAAATGTTCATACTTACATTAGAAATTTCCTGAAGTCCTAAGTATCTCTTACAGAGTTTGCTATATTTTCCATTCTTTTGATCTCAATATCAGCAATATTCCTTTACATTGTTTATTTGGAGCTGTTATTTGTTAATGCTTGACTTAATGCCAGACATTGTTTATAAAAACAAAAATTAGAAACTCTAGATAATATTATATTCTTCCACAAATGATTGACTTCTGATAAGCAGTTTAAATTGAAGCAGATCACCTTTATCTACCCAGGACTAAGATATTTCAAGTCTCAGTGTTAGCCTTTCTGGGGTCACAGTTGAGAACCTGTGTGTCTACCTCGGCCCTTTCTCTTTGGTAGTCCAGTCCCCAAACACCGCAGTATTCACCTGCACTATGAGACTGTCAAGACCTTTACTTAAGTTTATACCTTTCAGGTGTCCATTCCTACTTGGATTTTAGACTCCCCTCATACAACTTACAAATTGCTAATTCTTTGAGGATAAAAATAGTACAGAATGTCAAACTCACTATTTTGTTTTCCTTTGGATCTTGAATCCTCAAATTTTGACGATTTTATGGATTTTTTCCCCTGATTTGTGAATTCCCTGGTATCTCTGATATTTTGTGTGTTGCTTATGCTGTATTCCCTGGGCCACCTTGACATTGGAAAATGTCTTGGGGCAAACTGTGGTGGAAAATGATGTACTCACCTCAATGCAAAATATTAAAAAAAGAAACAAATATTTTCACTTATTTTATGAGTCATTGCATGATTGCTCCACTTCCATCGTAATGAAAATCCTACTTCAAGTTTTTTTAGAAATAAGCCCACTTTCTCAATTTCATCCCCATAAGCTTCTTTTCACATAGTGAAGATCCTCACTAAAATTTGTTTTATCTTTTACAAAATTTAATATAGATTATTTGGTCTTTATTTTATGTTTCCTTAGTTTATGCTACCATGAAGTAAGACATTCTTATTAACAGCAGCACTAAAACATTGCTGTTACAAAGTGAAGTTGTTGCAATACACCTTTGTCTTCATCAGACTATTCCATTTCAACCTGTAAAGCTATTATCACTAATCTATAGTTGTATTTGTAATATCATCCACTATATTTTCTTTTCTGGATGCATGCACATCAGGTATCTTTAAATAAAATATCTTATTTTAATTAAAACTCAATTGAGATCCAGGGTTTTATGTTCTTTAAAACAGAGCTATGTGTTCTTCCAAGAAAATGGAAGACTGTTTTTTTTCCTTTTTTTTTTTCCTTTTTTCCTTTTTTAGACAGAATCTTACTCTTGTCACCCAGGCTGGAGTGCAGTGGCACAATCACGGCAGCTCACTGCAACCTCCACTTACCAGGTTCAAGCAATTCTGCTGCCTCGGCCTCCAGTGGCTGAGACTATAGGCACTCGCCACCACGCCCGGCTAATTTTTGTATGTTTAGTAGAGGCAGGGTTTTATCATGTTGGCCAGGCTGGTCGCAAACTCCTGACCTCAGGAGATCCACCTGCCTTGGCCTCCCAACATGCTGGGAATACAGGTGTAGGCCACCACACCTGGCCAGAGGACTGTTTTTGATCAAGACGATTAAATGCATCAAAATGTTGACTTTTCTTTATCAATTGAAAAAAAAAAAAAAAAAAACAGGCCGGGTGCGGTGGCTCATGCCTATAATCCCAGCACTTTGGGAGGCCGAGGCAGGCAGATCACGAGGTCAGGAGTCCGAGACCATCCTGGCGAACACAGTGAAACCCCATCTCTACTAAAAATACAAAAAAGATTAGCCAGGCGTGGTGGCGGGCGCCTGTAGTCCCAGCTTCTAGGGAGACTGAGCCAGGAGAATGGCATGAACCTGGGAGGTGGCAGAGCTTGCAGTGAGTGGAGATCACGCCACTACACTCCAGCCTGGGCGACAGAGCGAGACTCCATCTCAAAACAAAACAAAACAAAACAAAACAAACAAAAAAACCCCAGAGAATACGAATATGAATAATTACTTCCACTAAAATTAAAACAAAGCCAAGTGTAGTGGCTCATGCCTGTAAACCCAGAGCTTTGGGAGGCCAAGATAGGAGGATCACTCGAGGCTAGGAGTTTGACACCAGCCTGGACAATATAGTGAGACCCCATCTCTACAGAAAATTATAAAAAAAAATATCCAGGTGTGGTGGCATGTGCCTATATTCCCAGCCACACTACACTACTTAAGAGATGGAGGTGAGGGGATCAATTAAGCCAGGGAGATCAAGGCTGCAGTGAGCCATGATGGCACCAGTGCACTTCAGTCTGGGCAACAGAGCAAGACCTTATCTCAAAAAACTATATAAAAAATAAAATATCACCAAACTGAATTTTAAAATGTGCATCAGAATAAAAAATAAAATTTGATGTAATGGAAAATTAAAATAATGCTAAAGGCTAAGCAACACAACACATTTTTTTCTAATTAATTAAATTGAGGATAGAGATAATAAAATTTAATAAAGATTATGTGCCAAGGAAATAATAGCTTCCTTCTACCCTTCGAGTTTCTTTGGCTAGTCTACAAATTAAATTGACATAACACAGATTCTCAAGAAAAAGAAACATTTTAATCACATGTGCACACAGGAGTCCCACAAAAAAACATGAGACTCAAATATGGACCAGATGATTGTTGCTTATATAATGTCCTGAGCTACAGAAAGGCATAGGGATTGTGCTTCTGGCAGTGGTGATAACATTATGCAAGGTTGAGTAAAGGAAATGTATGGTGAATTAAGGCTGTCTTTTCATGTAGCTAATATTCTCTCAGGTGATAAATGTTTTAAAACAGCTTTCCTTCTGGTACTAATATCTATACTAATACAAATTTTTCTTCTAGATATAAATTTCTTTCATAATAGGGCCGCTTTTCTAAGTTACTCCTGTGTCTGTAATTACTCACAATAGCTAGCTAGAATATTTTGAAGTGGCATGTTCTGGTCTCCTACAGTCATATTTTGCAGCGATGTGGCCTGAACACCACCACTTTTTTTTTTTTTTTTTTTTTTTTTTTGAGACAGAGTCTAGCTCTGTCACCCAGGCTGGAGTGCAGTGGCGCGATCTTGGCTCACTGCAAGCTCCGCCTCCCAGGTTCACACCATTCTCCTGCCTCAGACTCCTAAGTAGCTGGGACTACAGATGCCTGCCGCCACGCCCAGCTAATTTTCTTTTCTTTTTTTTTTTTTTTAGTAGAGATGGGGTTTCACCGTGTTAGCCAGGATGGTCTCCCATCTCCTGACCTTGTGATCCACCCGACTTGGCCTCCCAAAGTGCTGGGATTACAGGTGTGAGCCACTGCGCCTGGCCCTGAACACCACCACTTATACATAGCCACAGATAATATTGTTTTTCATAATTTTTAAACTATAAATATGTTAAATACATTCAAATTTAAATATGTATATATATTTATATATGTATTATATATAGTGTATGTGTATGTTTGTGTGTGTGTATTTTATACAATGCTTTTAATCCAAAGTTTGTTCTCTAAAACTCATACTTTTCAACATTGGGGAAAATCTCCATGACATTAGTCTAGGCAAAAGTTCCTTGAGTAGTACCCCACAAGCATAAGCAACCAAAGCAAAAATGGACAAATGAGACCACATCAAGTTAAAAAGCTTTTGCACAGCAAAGGGAACAATCAACAAATTGAACAGGCAACCCACAGAATGGGAGAAAATATTTGCAAACTACCCATCTGACAAGGGATTAATAACCAGAATATACAAGGAGCCCAAACAACTCAATAAGAAAAAAATCTAATAATCTGATTAAATGATGGGCAAAAGATTTTGAATAGACATTTCTGAAAAGCAGACACACACATCGTAAACAGGTATATGAAAAGGTGCTCAACATCATTGATTAGCAGAGAAATAAGGTGCTTGACATCACTGATCAGCAAAGAAATGCAAATCAAAACTACAATGAGATAGCATCTCATCCCAATTAAAATGGCTTAGATCCAAAAGACGGGCAATAACAAATTCTGGAGAGGATGTGAAGAAAAAGGAACCTTCATATGCTGTTAATGGGAATGTAAATTAGTACAACCACTATGGATAATAGTAGAGGATTTTCTCAAAAAACTAAAAATAGAGCTGCCATAAGATCCAGCAATCCCACTGCTGGGTATATACCCCATAGGAAAGAAGTTAGTATATCAAAGAGATATCAGCACTCCCTGTTGGTTGCAGCACTGTTCACAATAGTCAAGATTTGGAAGAAACCTAAGTGTCCATCAACAAGTGAATAGATAAAGAAAATGTGGTACTTAGACATAATAGAGTACTATTCAGTCATAAAAAAAGAATGAGATACTGTCATCTGTAGCAACATGGCTGGAACTGGAGATCATTATGTTTAGTGAAATAAGCCAACCACAGAAAAACAAACATCGCATGTTCTCACTTACTTGTGAGATCTAAAAATCAAAACAATTGAACTCAAGGACATAGAGAGTAGAAGGATGGTTACCAGAGACTAAGAAGAGTAGTGAGAAGCTTGGGGGAGAGGTGGGAATGATTAATGAGTACAAAATAATGTTGAAAAGAGTAAATAAGACCTAATATTTTATGGTACAGTGGGGTGACTGTAGCCAATAATAACTTAATTATACATTTTAAAATAACTAAAAGAGAGTAAATAGATTGTTTGTAACACAAAGGATCAACTATTGAGGGGATGGATACCCATCTTCTATGATGTGATTATTTCACATTGCATGCCTG
Organism: Rhinopithecus bieti; assembly: GCF_001698545.2. Lineage (NCBI taxonomy): Eukaryota > Metazoa > Chordata > Mammalia > Primates > Cercopithecidae > Rhinopithecus > Rhinopithecus bieti. The sequence goes on along the minus strand of NW_016813010.1, from coordinate 566,963 downwards.
TATCAGAGCATCTCCTATACCCCATAAATATATACACATACTATGTGCCCCCAAAATTAAAAATTAAAACATTAAATAAACAAATGAAGCTCACACTTTCTTTGCAAAATTTTGCCCTATTCAAAGGGTTTTATCTCTACGTCATATTCTTTGAAAAGCATTTAGTACTGAATTCTTCATGCAAAATATTTTATTTTATGGTATTCTTGAAAATACAGTATCCTCTGCAGGTATACTTTTGGCAGGCATTGAAAATAACAATTTCTCTAATATTTATAACAACTCTGAAAGGTACATGCTATCAGCACCGTTTTTTAGAATATAAAATTTTTTACATTGCCAAAATTTAAACAGAAGGATGTGGCAGAACCGGATTTTCAGGACAGTTCCTTCAGACTCCAAATTCTCTGTCACTTTAATGGCACATGGGCATCTTTTCAATGACATGAGTGGTTATTTGGAAAGCTCAGCAAGATCCTTTCCCATGCATTTTAAGGAATACACGCCAAATGAAAATGAAACAGGTGATGTTCTTTTTGTTGTTTGCGTAAGATATCTGATGTTTCAGGAATTCAAATGAGGCTGTTTCTTATAATACCTTTGGAACAATCATGCCACCTGCAGTCATTAACTTGAAAGCCTAGACTTTATAAATGTTAAGAGTAACACATGATTTTGGAATGGAAAAAGGTGCAGTGATATCTAACTTGATAACTTTCTACTAATTACATCTTGTCAATAACATTTGGTGCAATGTATCACTTGGTGTGTTGAACATAACTGAAAAATATGGCATGATATTTAAAAATTCTGTTAGGTCTTAGGCCTTTTTGCTGGCCAACTTTTTCAAGGCAAAGATTATTTACAAATTAGCTATAAAATCAATTATCATAAAGTAAAAAAAATTAAAGAGGTTTTTTTTTAGAGTAAGCAGAGGGTAATTGTGTTTAAGTCGCTTTAAAACTTGCACATCTTAAATTATCTTGAGTCTTGAAGTGTCTCATTTGCTTTCTAATCTTCTACAAGATGCTTTTATTATTTTGAGATTTATATTAAACCACAGGAGTCTGAAAGATTTCAGGAACTCTTGCATTGCATCAGAAATAAACAATCAATTAAATTAATAAAGGAAAATCACAATTTAGATGTTAGTTGTTACAAATATCACTATTTCTTTAACCATAGCTTGTGGTTTTGTAATTCTAACTCAGAAATTATGTTGATGCATCCACAATGAAGTGGCTGTCACACTCTTTCTCTGCAGCTTTCAGTCGTATATGAAAGTTCTAAATTTTGGTCACAATCAACTAGCTGCCTGAAATAATAGAAGTTTGGAAATTTTGGTATTTACGTTTTTTTCCCTGACAATGAAATACTGAATTATTAAAATCTCAATGATTTGGATGATTTCTCTTCTACTTATGTAGGATTTATTATTTGAAGTGTTAATTCTACAGACTAATAGAACTCTAGGGAGCTATTCAAACTAATTTAATTTTAAAACAAAACTATGTTGTCAATGAAAGTGTCATTAAAGCCACATTGCTACGGGAAGTGGAAACACAAATAAAGATTCCAAATGTTGAATCTCGATGTATTATTTCATTGACAACTTGTTGCAAACATTTTTTTCTCCTTTCCAAAAAGAAAACTCTGAAAATCTATTGCCACATTATATAGGCTATTATTTATATAACTTAGAATATATATAGCATATGTTATTTAAAATTAGTCTATTTTGAAACAATTTTTTTCTACCAAATTTACTGTCTCTCTAGGGGAATCTTTATCAAGACAAAATTTGACTCGAAACATGGTTAAAAAAGAAAAGAAAAAGATACAGCCAAGATAAACTAGAAACTCTGGAATATTTACTTATTTTTTATACCTAAACTCTGCAGTACTCCCTAGGTGGTCAGATATCCTAGTCATCCTATACCAAATATTTTATGTGATGCAGGAGGATGAATGAAAATGAAAGAATATTCTTAGTGAAGCAAGCTGCAGAGATCTTTTTCTATATTCTTTCTGTCAAGTGAAGTAAAATCAGCACTCATGGCTGTATTTATTTATTAAAGCATCTGATGTATAGCAATAAAGTATACAATCCCTGAATTCCAAGAATGTCAAATCTGGAATCCACTTGATGGAGACTTTTTAGAATAACATGGAATAATATCTATCTATCTATCTATCTATCTATCTATCTATCTATCTATCTATCTATCTATCTATCTTTTCTACCTATATTGTTGGGGCTCAGGAAATAACACCCCAAAGTATAGCACTTTAGCATGCTGAATACTTTGAATTAAAGGACATTGGAAGAATTCAGAAGCAGCCTGAGAACTAAGATCTCTCTGACCTTCTTCTTTGCTCCTTCCTCTGCCCTTCATTCTCCTTTGAAATGAGTCATAGAAACCAGAATTTCTCTTCTCCAAAGGGGGTCATAGAAACTAGATCTCCTTTCCCCAAAGCCAGTCATAAAAATTAAGAATATTACTCTTTCTTCTACCTTTCTGTGTAGGAGATGACTATCAAGAAATTCTCTGACTTACCTTTGTCCTGTAGTAGGTCATAAAACCCTCGTTCCAGAGGGGGCCTACCTGATACCTTGGAGAAAGAAATGCTACGAGAGATGCCAAGATGAGTCTAAACAAGTCTTGATGGGGTTTTACACTCAGTCTATTTCCATTAAGTCATACCGTTTTGTTTAATCACAGGTCTTCATTCTAAAGTCTCCCATGGAATATAAATTTGATTAAATAAATGTTATGCTTTTCTCTTGTTAACCTGTCTTTTGTTACAGGAATGTTGGCCACGACACTTAATGATGGAAGAAGATAAGTATTACTTTGCCCCTACAGTTCGTGTATATGTGTATATATATACATACACACACACACACACTCACACACATGTTTAAAATAGCGTGGTAATAAGAATTCTTTCTGGAAACATAGCACCTTTCTATTGCACTTCAAAATACTCTTCAGATACCTTGATTCATCAGTTTTAGTGGTAAAAACAATTTGCATATGTCTTAGTGTCATAGGTTTTTAAAGCAAGTAATGGAGGAAAGAGCAGTGGACAAAGTTTAGTTGAGAATATCCCTAAGGTTTCTTCTTCTTTATAACAAAGTAGGTGACCTTTTAAACATTTTTATTGAAGTATGTTATAAATATAGAAAAATAGTAAGGGGCTCAGAAAATGACACCCCAGAGAATGGCTCTTTGGCATGCTAAGGACTTTAAACTAAAGCAGACTGGAAAGCCTCAGAAACAGGTATTCTCTGACCTTCTCCTGCTGCCCCTCTTTCTCTCAAGAAGCAAGCCATGGAAACCAGAATTCCTCTTCCTTAAATCAAGTCATAAAACCTAGAAAAGTAGCTCCCTTCTCCCTTGAAGACCCTAATTCCAGGGTAGTCCTTCCCCACACCCAGGGGAAGAAATGCTATACAGAGAGGTCAAGAAGCTGGATAGACAGGCCTTGCTGGGTCACCCCTCCCAGTTTGTTACCATTAGTTCATACCCTTTTGTCCAGTCATATTTCTACATGGATATCTATGGTTCGTGGAACCTAAGCTTAAAAACACAGCTTTCCCTGGGTCTTTGGGTCTTCTTTAAGGTTCCCGTGTCATGTAAAACTGATTGTAGGCCTGGCACGGGGGCTCACGCCTGTAATCCCAGCACTTTGGGAGGCTGAGGCGGGTGGATCACAAGGTCAGGAGATGGAGACCATCCTAGCTAACATGGTGAAACCCTGTCTCTACTAAAAATATATATTAAAAAAATTATCCAGGTGTGGTGGTGGGCACCTATAGCCTCAGCTACTCAGGAGGCCGAGACAGGAGAATGGCATGAACCCGGAAGGCTGACCTTGCAGTGAGCCCAGATCATGCCAATGCACTCCAGCCTGGGTGACAGAGCAAGGCTCTGTTTCAAAAAAAAAACAAAAAACAAAAAACAAAAAACAAAAAACCAACCAACCAACCAAACAAA
>NW_016813010.1:535462-557962 GCF_001698545.2 Rhinopithecus bieti | reverse complement strand
CTAACAGGGATTTGGCTCTTTAAGACAGAAAACTATTCTTAGTTTAATGTTGTGCATAGTGAGAAAATTTGATTCTAAACATCAAATATCACGGGGTCAGACCTATCCATCACATGCCAGAGGGGAGGGTAGCACTCTACCACACTGGAAAGACTGGAGGTCAACTCCGGAGCCCTGTGTGGTTTGGAAAGCAGAAAATCAGGGCAAGTTTTGTGAGTAGTTTCTGGATCAATATGTCCAATACGAGGTAAAGAGGTCACTTGTCAGAACTGAGAGTCTCTGGAGAAGAGGGGAGTCAGGGCTCAGGGAGGCTTCAAAATAGACCTGCCTGTATCCATCGGCTCACCGCCTGCGGAGAAACATTCCTCCACTTTAGACCGATGGAAGTTCCTTGCTTTCTGATGTGAAAACAGGAAGCAATAAGATGGTTTTTGACATACAAACATTTGCTTCTAAAAAGAATTATGACTTTCTTAATGTAATATGTGTGTAGGTAGATATGTTTATAGTACTTACCTATTTTAATTCTCTGGGGATTAAACCAACTCTGATTATAAGACATACGTTTAGTCATGCATTAAACAAATGATACTTGAATATGCCAAGGCCAAGCCAGAAAAGAAAAGATGGAAAAGTCCTGTACATACTTCAGGGAGCATAAAGTATACGATATGTAACTGTATACACAGATATTGACTGGCAATAGGCTGTACATTTGGTTTTCTGATTTTCCTAGTCTGAGGATAAAGATAAAGTTTTTAAAAATCTCTGACAATGTTCATACACAGAGCCCTTCCAGGATCGTTACCACTTTGAGTCTACAATTATTAGTCTACAATTATGGGGGTGTAGGATTGTAAGAATGCTCTAAAAAGAGTTCTGAATGAGGATTCCTCTTATGTGTTAGACAAGCTTCTATCACCTTATGTCTGGCTATACCTTACAATATGCTCTCAAAGGATAATTTCTGATATATATGTATATAAATCTCCTTTCTTTTGTGAGCAGGCTAATAATTATTTTTTAACTAAGCATTCAGAATATATTCACAAAAGGTGATATGAGCATATACAGTACATTCTAACACAGAATAGCAATAACTTCTATACTAGTTTATGAGGGATGTTCCTTTGTGCTGGCCATCCAAGAGGAAAAATATGTTATGAACACAGTTATTTCAGTGTTATTGGGCAGTTAGAATCTATTAAGCATCTTAAAAAGGCATATGTCTTGAGACTGAAATATGCAGTTATTCTTATCTCTATAAAGTGTCACTGTGTGGGCAAATAGTGAAGAAGAACATTTCAACACACATAAACGTGTGTGTGTATCTCTGTGTATATGTGTGTGTGTTTAAAATCAATTTTACATGAACAATGTAACAATGAAGAATTGTAAGTTTTAATAAAAAGAATGCATTATATGGTCCCACAGTCAAAATGGCTTCTTCCACTAGAAAAGCAAACAAACCTAAAAAAATTGGCTGCCAACAAATTCTTATTCTTAGCCTTAAAATTTGCCATGCAATTTTAAATTTTAAAGTGTAAAAATTATGCACACATGACAAATTTTAATTATGGCCATATATTTGGAAATGATTTTATTCAAGATGGCTCAAAAGTTTAAGTGCACTAACACATGAGTGCATGAAACAGAATTCTTGAGAAGATTGTCATCTTTTTTCTTTCTTATATATATATAATAAACAGATAATCATTATTTAACAAATAAAATATTTGATACAAAAAACAAATAAAATTCTTTTGTGTTAGGGTGTACCAATTTTCCAGAAATAGAGGGGAGGTGAGTGTATTACACGGCATTGAAATTCTCTTGGAAAGTTTGTGTGCCTGAAGCACAAATCTACAGGGGTTACTGACTTCTGCCCTAGGAAAGTGGCCCAGGAAATCTAGAGAAAATCATTTTGACTTTTAGTTACACCCACTTACAAGCACAGCCCCTGTATTAGCCAAACAATAGGGGAGTGGCGAAAGCAAGTGAAAAAATGTTTCCTACTACCCCAGGAGGAGAGCTATAGTCTACTTTTGTTATGAATCTTTGATGAAGCTAACCAAACATCGCATATGAGATCATTACACACCACCACCATGAAGTATAAAAAGGCACTTAGCATTTTTGGATAGGGAGCCACATTCCAAGTCTCTCACAGTCTAGTCTAGAATGAAAAGACTTCTTCTTCCTTTTTTTTTTTTTATTTAAACAAAAGACAAAAATGAAAGGTCATTGGTGACGCCCCGTCCTCAAGCTGAATGCAGAATGATCAGGGGATTCACATAACCTTCTCTATTGTCGATTATATAACTCATCTATAATCGGTTTCTAACAATTACTTTAGAAATAGGTCAGCCCTCGCGTAGCGCTGGGTAGAGATAAAGCTGTAATCCCAGCACTTTGGAGGCGAGACGGTGGATCGCGAGGCTCAGGAGATCGATGACCACCTAGCTAACACGGGCGCAAACCCGCGTCTCCTACTAAAAATAAAAAACTAGCCGGCGAGTTTGGCGGGCCGCCTGTAAGTCCAGCTACCGGGAGGCTGAGGTAGGGAATAATGGTGTATAACCCGAGAGAGCGGAGCTTGCGTGAGGCTGACGATCCGCCACTGCACTCAAGCCTGGGCGACACGCGAGACTCCCGTCTCAAAAAAAAAAAAAAAAAAAGAAAAAAAAAAGAAATAAAATGGAAGTCCATCATGAGAAAATAAACTCAGAAGCAAAAAAGAAGAGGAAAGAAAAAGGGAAAGAAGAAAAGACAAAAAGGAAAAGACGAGAGAAAAAAGATCACAGAGATGATACCTTGTTCTAGAGGATTTATAGCCACTTTACATAGGAAGACTATTCTTAGAGTAAGCTCTATGAAGAAATGTTTCAGGCAATGAAGTGAAGTATATAAAATTTCCATTGTCTTATTATGATTTAATGTTTTGCGGTGAAAGAAAGAATTGATACTAACAATAATTCTTATTCTTTTTTTTTTTTTTTTTTTTTGAGACGAGTCTCGCTCTGTCGCCCAGGCTGGAGTGCCAGTGCCGGATCTCGCTACTGCAAGCTCGCCTCGTTTACGACATTTCTCCTGACCTCAGCCTCCTCGAGTAGCATGGACTACAGGCGCCGCCATCTCGCCCGTGCTATTTTATTTTTTTTTTTTTTTGTATTTTTTAGTAGGAGACGGGGTTTCACCATGTTAGCCAGGATGTCTCGATCTCCTGATCGTGATCGCCGTCTCGGCTCACAGTAAAGTGCTGGGATTACAGGCTTGAGCCACCGCGCCCGGCCAATAAATTCTTATTCTTAAACTTAAAAATGGATATTAACTTCTGAAGATTGGCAAAAGTAGTCATAAAATTGGTTGCAAAGCTATTTGTTGCAGTCTTACCAATAAATAATAAGATCTAAGTTAAAACATTTAAAAGTGATTCTCCAGTTATTATTTGATGTGGCCTAGATCAACTCATAGCCCAAAGGAATAGAATTATAAATGATATAAAACACAATACTTCACTGTATTAAATATTGATCTAAAACGATATTGAAAACTTATTGGTTAAAATCATAACAAGAATTGTAGAACTGCCTAAAATAATATCTTTAAAAGGAAATAAACATTAAAATTGCATTTTATCTTCTTTAATTTCAATATGTTCAAAATGAAAATATATTGCCAAAATATTGACATTTATTAAGGTAGTCTTAAAAAATCATCTTACAGTCAAATGTGATCATCCTTTTATGCAGTGATAGTGCACGTGCAACACCGTGGTTTCAATAATTCTTTCTTTGTGAGGCATGGTGTACAGACATCCTGAGAGCTTTAAAAATTCACCCTAACATTTTAAGGGTAACTACTTATTTCTTAATACATTGCTTGATACAGAAAAGGCTTATACAGTAGTAAAACATGATTTCTGAAGGTCTAATTATGTATTAAAACTGAACGGGTTTTGCTCTAAATAAATTTATATCTAATGTCATACGCTGGTTCAACTGCATTTATAATAACAGTTTACATATTGCATTAAGCTTAAAAATAAAGAAAAGTACAAAATTTTATACTGGTACTAATCATTTACAACATAAAATAATCTTTTGTTTCAAATACATATGCATTTGAAGTCATTGGTGCTCTGTATCTCATCTATCTATGTATCTTCTATCTATCTATCTATCCATCTACAATTCCACAAATATTAATTGCTAAGCATTTAAGGCATGTATCGGTTTCCATAAATTTCAATTTGTTCATAAATCTTTCTTACTATTCCTGGTGGACACATAAAACTACACCTGGACTCAGAGTGTCCAAGTGCTAAGGCACACACCGAATGACACAGAACACAGCTTCTATTCTGAAGGAAATGCATTATTCTAAATATGAACATATTGTTTACTCCAGAAAATATTTGACTTTGAGGTTACTGAAAACCAGAAGAAATGGTGTTGTCAATACACCATCTTGGAGAAGTACTACTACATCAACTTCGATCATAGTTAAAAGTGTAATTCCAAACTACACAAAAATATTATTTTGTTTTTCTATATAATTCAGGAGGGCTCATTATTCAACAAAGGAATATTTGATGTGATAAAAAATGAATTTCTTTTGTGGAAGAGTACACGTATTTGCCAAGAATAGTAGAAAGGTAAATGTATTAGACATTGTTCAAATTCACTAGGAAAGTGTGTGTTGCTGCATAATAAACGAGACACACTAGGCAAGCTAACAGCAGCTGATGATGCCACCAAGACTTCATTGAATGGCATTCTACAACCTTTTATCTGGGAAGGCAGGTTACTTCCCATTGTCCACAGCCCTGGGGGAGCCAAGTACACTTGTTTGCTTCTGACTCTCAGCAGCTCAAAACAGGAGCCTCCACTTCTGGCTATACATTTCTCTGCTGGCTGATGACGACCACGAAGCATATTGTAGGAGTGAGGAACAGTGGCCTAAGGAACTACAAGATACAATTTTTAGGAATTATATAAATTATATGTTTATTTAGTCAAATTATTTTACTGATGTAGAATTATTTTTAACTTTGCTGTTTTCCTATTAAATTCATTTAATCAGGCTATATGACCACATCCTTTGAGAATAATGACCATGGAAATTCAATCAACAAATGTCATTTGTAGTAATATAAAATGTTTTTGTGTTGGTTATTAGGTTATTATTTTCCAGCTTCAAATCGATAGTGTTAGAACTAGTATTCTACAAACATACTTTGCAGACCTAACTGGCTCTTGTTGGGTGTTTTCAATAGGGGGTGCTAAGTAGTGGTTGGAAACATGGACACGGGAGAAGGGAGGCTTATTTTGGTGGTTGTTCCATTTTGCTTCCTATTCCTGTTATCCTGATGCAGCCAGTGTTCTTTATACTGGCAATGAGATTGTTCTGGATTCCAGGAATTTTTCCCCCACATTTCCAGACCCAGCTTATTATCCATCTTTGAAAATACTATAATAGCACTAGCTGACTGACAGTCTCTTCTCAAAAACCTGGTTTCCAGCTCTGCAAAGAGCTTCCTCTGGGCATTTAATGACCAGAACCAGCTATGCAGTTCCCTCTCCTCACAGCACCTTCTCCTTAGGGGTCCTTTTAGGGATTATGAAACCGTAGGGTCCATCTTTAGAGCTTCTTAGGATACAGATTTAGCAGAATACCCTTTCTTCCTCAGAGACATGAGTCTCAGGTCGGAAGGGTCACTCTTTTAAATTTCTAACAATTCCACCATCTTCTCTGTTCCCCAGTCACAGACATGGAATCTCTGTTAGGCAGTTATCATCTCCTGGTTACCTCAGTGTTTCTATTTTCCTTCCCTGTACTCCAGTCTATGTAACTAACTCTTATATTAAATTATTTCCATTAAAATAACTGATGCAGTTTCAGTTTTTCTTACCGGATCTTGTTGAGTAAAGCTCACACCGACATTTAGACAGCTAAACTTTTGCATAACGAATATAAATTTGACTTTTAATACAACTGTGAACTGACACAAAGGAAAATAATCTACAAAGTGAAAATTGAAAGTGAATGTAGGAATCCTGAATGATAAATAAGTACCCAAGTGAGATTTTGTCCTGAAGGCTTTTGTGAAACCTTAGAGAACTTGTGCTTTCACTTTGGTGGTTGCTCAGGGGAACAGAGAATGAGATATGAAGCCTGGGAACCACCTGAGAGAAAGAGTCTAATAGAATGACTATAAAATAAACCTGTGACCCAAAGTGTTTCACTGTGAGAAGGGTGAATGAGAAAAAAAATGAACCTTAAAGAAAAAGTCAGCAAGAAAAGTTGCCAGTCTAAAGCTTGACACTGGGTTGTGGGGGAAACGCTGTGCCCTCAGAATTCATCATGTTTAAAAGTGTTTTTTTTGGAGAGACAGGCTCTCTCTATGTTGCCCAGGCTGGTCTCGACTCCTGGTTTCAAACTATCTTGATGCCTCAGCCTCCCAAAATGCTAGGATTACAGGCCTGAGCCACTACACCCAGCTGGAATTCATAATCTTAAACTGACATTTATGCAGGTTTGTTTACTGAGTTTATGATTTACAGTCTGAAAATTCTTCTGTAAATAATTCATTTTAAAATGCACATTGACAGTGGTATCCCCAAGGGAATAGTATTTTGAAAACGATATTGGTGAGCTCAATTTCAATCCAGGTGATGGATATTTCAAAAGATTATATTCCAAGAAAAATATAAGTCAATCCATTATAAAATAATACACACACGAACAGGGTACTATGAATGAGAACCAGCAACAAAAACAGACAACAGAAAGTTACCTGTAAAAACTATAATTATCAGATATAAAATATAAAATAATTATATGTTTCAAAAAATAACAGAGTTTAAAATTTTGCATTTTTTCTTTTATAAACCTTTTTTTTTTTTTTTTTTTTTTTTTTTTTGGCTTTTTGGTGTTTATATACAGGGTATAAACATAAACTTGTGACCCAAAGTGTTTCACTGTGAGAAAGGTGAATGAGAAAAAATTGAACTTGAAGAAAAAAGTCAGCAAGAAAAGTTTCCTATCTAAAACTTGACACGGGGTTGCGCGGGAAACACCATGCCCGCAAAATTCATCATCTGTAAACAGAAACAGGGTATGAACATGAAAAAGCGAAAAGTAGTTCTTTATAAAAATATATAACTATGTAAATAACTCTAGGGATAGGTTAGATCCAATAAAGAAACAGATAATGTAAAAATTATCTGAAACGTAGCAAAAAGAGAGAGGGAGAGAGAGTAATAGAACGAGAAAGATGAATTGAAAGGGTCTAAGAGCTATGGAGAATAGAATGAGATTGATCTAACATTAATATAACCAGAATTCCTAAAACAAGTTGTAAGAAGGGAAGAGGCAACATCTAACGAAGTTATGTTTGTAATGACTCAGAAATTAGGAAATACACAAACCCATATATTCAGAAATTCAAATAAAACCCAAGGAAGATACATGAAACAAATTCACACATAGGTAGTAATCATCAAACAAGCTGAGAAGATCTTAAAATACTGCTCCTAATAATAATAAGACTTTAAAGAAAGCCAAAGATAAGTTAGAGATTACTTACAACAAAATTGCAATTGGATTGATGGCTGAATTATCTTATTGTGCTGGGAGAAGAAACAAAACTACATAAAATAAAAATAAAACTGGCCAGCTCCAACTACATACAAAAGCCAGAAACAATGGCTTTTACAAATAACTGTGTAATAAAAGTACAAAACATAAAACAATAGAGTAGACCGACAAGATAATTCACTAACATAAATTCAAAAGGGGGCCACAGGCGAAAGAAAAATGATCCCAGATGAATTAAGAAGGAATGAGTACTACTATTAGTAAATGTGTGAGTAAAAGTTAAACTTTAACTACTCAAAACAATAATGAAGTATCTGTTTTTAGGGTAAAAGATACAGATACATTTTGAACAGGTATTACACATATTTTCAGAGTTGGAAAACCCTAGTTAAAGTATTCTAAGACCTTTATATCATTTGGGTAGAGGTAAATTAATTTTGTGTCAACTTGATTAAGGCACTGGGTTCCCAGAAATTTGTTTAAACATTTTTTGGGGGTGTCTGTAAGGGTGATTTCAGAAGATACGAACATCTGAATTAGGTAAAAACAGAGTAAAGTAGATTGCCCTCCCTAATATGGGTTGGCCTCATACAATTTGTTGAAATCCTGAATAGAACTAAAGGCTGAGTAAGGAGAAACTGTCTCTCTCTGCCTGATTGTCTTTAAGATAGGACATTGGTCCTCTGCCTTTAGACTTGGATTTGGACTGGAAGTTACACCAACAGTTCTGTTTCTCAAGCCTTTGAACTCAGACTAAAACTGTTCTATTGACCTCTTGGGTCTCCAGCTTGCCTACTGCAGAGCTGGGGACTTAGCCTCCATAATCATGTGACTTAATTCCTTACTCTCTCTATATAACTATCTACCTATCTATCTATACATACCTACATATATATAAAAGATACACAAATATAAATAAATATATATAAAGATATGGATTTACATATAGCTATTTGTATTATTGCTTCTTTGGAGTACCCTAATACAGGTCCACTACTCTCCCTTTTCTGCGATTTCACTTTTCATGGTTTCAGTTATCCACCATTAATCATTGTCCTAAAATATTAAAGGGAAAATTCCAGAAATAAACAATTCTTCAGTGTTAAATTGCACACCACTGTGAATAGCATGATGAAATTTTTCACTGTCTTGCTCCATCCAGCTCAGGATGTGAATCATTCCTTTTTCTAGCATATCCATGCTGTCTGTGCCACCCGCCTGTCAGCCACTTAGTAGCAGTCTTGGTTATCAGATTGACTGTTCTGGCATCACAGTACCTGTGTTCAAGGAATCCTTGTTTTACTTCATAATGGCCCCAAAGTGCAAGAATAGATAGCGATGCTGGGAACTTGAATATGCCAAAGAGAAGCCATAAAGTGCTTTCTTTAAATGAAAAGTAAAAGTTCTCAAGTTGAGGAAAAAAAAGAAGACCTATACTAAGGTGCTAGGATCTACAGTAAGAATGTTTGTATCTGTGAAATTGTAAAAAGTATATTGTTATAATTATTTCACTTTTTTATCAGTTATTTTTATTAACCTCTTACTGTGCCTAATTTATGAATTAAACTGTATCATAGACATGTATTTATAGGAAAAAAACAGTGTATATAGAGTTTGGTACTATCTGCAGTTTTAGGCATTCACTGCTGTCTTAGAATGTATCCCCTGCAAATAAGAGGGGACTATTGACTATTGTATAGATAAATAAGCCTTTCAAATAACTAAGGACTAAAAGATAGAGTTTGCAATATCTAAAAAGTAAAGGAAAACTATATTAAGAAAAAAAAAAAAAGTGAATCAGTCTGAAAGAGACCTAATAAGGTGGGGTAGGGCAAAAAGAAGCACAAAAACAAGGCATATAAGAAATACATAGTAATTTGATGCAATTTAATCCAAGCATATCAGTAATGAAAAGTAATGTAAATGAAATAAACATTTCAGCTAAAAAAGGAAAACTTGACACAACTAAAACTTTCAGGATGTGGAATAATTGAGAATCAAAAGATTGATAAAAATAAATCGAGCACTTACTGAAAAAAATGGAGAAGCTCTGTTAACATTACACAGAATTTACTTATTGTAAAAATTATTATTAGATATTAAGAAGGACATTACATAAAAATAAATTATTCACTGTAGATATTATAGTAATTTGATTAGACCTATACTAAGGTCTCTGTATGCACACAATAATATAACTTTTAAATATATAAAGCAAAATTACTACAATTATAAGGTGGAATTGAATGTTCTGCTATCATAATAGATATTAGCATAGTCCCTCAGTAATTGATTGAGCATACTGATTAAAAGTGAGGAAGAATATGGAAGAATCATACAGTACAATAAACTTCAGAAAATGGACATTTATGAAACAGAACACTCAACTATTAAGTAATACATATTATTTTTATGCATATAAAATAGTTACAAAAGGTAAACATGTTCCCCCTGTAAATTTAAAATGATTGACATTAGTTAACCAAATGACATTAAAATATAAATTTTATAAATAGTAGCATAAGAAAATGCATATGTTAGGAAAAGTTAACAGTCCTAGAAGACATAATTCTGATAAGAACAATCATGTACAGTAGAAATTAATTTGAACTAACAATTATAATAATATTATTAAAATTTGTAGGATATAGCTAACACAGATGCTACAACAAAATTTATTGTCTTAAAAGCCTAGATTAGGAGAGATAAAATAGGAAGACACTGAACAAAACACACTTCTTTAGAAATTTTAAATGAACACCAGAATAAAGCTTAAAAGTAGAAAAAAAAGAAAGTAATAAAAATAAAATCAGAAGTGATTGAAATGGAAAGCAAAAGTACAAAGTTTATCAAATGGGAAAAAGTGATTCCTCCAAAGGAATTAGGTAAATCCACATTTTGCAATATTAACTTAAAAAATAGAAAGGAAAACAAAGCAATGTTAACAATAAGGAGGTTTTAAAACTTTAGAAGATGCAGAGATAAATTCTAATAAATCTCTTTATTGGTAAATCCATTTTACACAATAAAGTTGAAACAGTAAATTTGATAATCTACAAGAATACAATTTGCCAAAATTGTGTTAAGAAATAGTACGGGAGGCTGAGGCAGGAGAATGGCGTAAACCCGGCAGGCGGAGCTTGCAGTGAGTTGAGATCCGACCACTGCACTCCAGCCTGGGCGACAGAGCGAGACTCCGTCTCAAAAAGAAAAAAAAAAAAAAAGAAAAAAGAAAAAAGATTTGTGTATTGTTCAATCCCAGGTTGTTCAAGGGTCAACTGTACTCCCTTATGTCAGGAATGATAAAGGCAGAATCAGGCAATTGTAAATATAGTTTTTATTAATTCTTTTTTTAAATTTTGCAGTCTCCTTTCTTTAAAATACATGCAATAAAGATGTATCACACTTGAATGATCATATCTTATGGAAACATGCCATAAAAACAAACAAGTTTAGAAAAAAAATCTTGGATAATTTTTTCCATAAGTTTTTGCTTTTGGAAATCTGTGAATAGGCTCAAAATGTACTTCGAAAAAATTTTAAAATAGGACTGTGGCTGTCATCTTTGTGAATAGGTCACATGTCCGCCTTCCAGAAGTAGAAGAATATAAAAGATGGAATCCTACTGTGCCATTAAGCCTGGGAAACAATATTAATAAGTTATTTTCCCAACTGCTAATTCCCATTTGTCTTTAATTTTTCTCATTCCACATAATAAAGTATACTGAACATACATCTTACCTATTACATACGGTTGATAGGGTGCAAAATCACTTTCTTAAAAGAAGAGTGAACTATTTTAGTTAACTGTTTTACTGTTAGTAAAGCATTTGCCCTAGTTAATTTTTGATGACTCTGTAGTATATTATTTTGAAATAAAATTACATAACTGCTGTGAATATTTCTAATTTATCTAAATACACCTTTGCATATATCTTTGAAACTCTATGTAGCATTTAAGTCCATTTAAAGTATCTTTTTCTGTAACTATGGCTTGAAACTTGCATAGCCAGCCTTTGAAATGTATAAATGATGGAAGAAGAAAATCAGCGTAGTTTTCTTTTCCTGGGAAGTGGAGCAGTTAATATTCAACATGAAATGTCTAATCTTTAAATACATTATAATCTAACTGCTTAGGATAATTTTTGCTTTAATACCTTAAGAGTCTTCAAAGCCTGAAGGATGGGATTATTAAGATGGAATTTTAATGTCAAAATTATCAGAGAACTGAACATATTGCTAGTGTTCATAAAAAATTGTATTCAATTTCTGTATGATTTGTTCAAATAAGAGATGAGAATATATTTGATTAGAGCCAGTAAGTAACCCAAAATTTGATCAGATGACTGGAGGTCACTGCTACATAAGTGCTGTCAATTAGACGATTTAAGAGCTGAATTTACTCTAATGTATAAATGTACCTGCAGAGATATGCATAAAAATGCAGTCATGGAGTAATTAAACTGTTGGAATATTTTGTGGTGAAAATAATAAAAAAGGAGAGTATAAAAATAGATAATAAAATAAATGTAAATGATGACAATTTATTTGGAAAACCTAGTATAAAAATATAGAAAATATTTCTCAATATTCATTTATTAAACCTTTGAGATGACTCAAAACTAATGTAGGCACCACAAATATCTAAACCTAAAGCATCTTATATTTAGCAGAACTTTATTAGTGTTCAGATTAATGTATGATATAGAATTTACTGTGTCAAGCCAACTAATACAAAAAGTAATACCAAGATAGTGTTTAACTGTGCTATTTTAGGCCATTGTTTTAAAGCGAATACATACTTTGCATTATTTTCTATAATCATGCTTGTCAGATTCTTAAGGAGGATTATCCCTGTGGCAATACAAACTTTCCCTTCTACATTATCAAATACCTACAATGATGTACTCATACATAATCACTTATAACTATTAATAGAAACTATAATAAGCAACCAATAGTCATTCAAACTTATAATTATAATTTTATTCCACTGATTGGGGGGATGTAGAAACTTGTCTTATGTGTTGGCCTTAAGATACAAAAGCTCAGTAGGTACCCTTCTTAGAACAATGCACATTTGTAATTTATGAATGTTCTTTTATATTCTTGTAGGATATAAATATACAGTTATATTTTCCTTTTCCCCAGTGCTACATAATTATAACTTGTAATAAGTAAATATTTATGAATTCACAGGATGTTCACTAGGAGAGAAGAATGTTATACTTGCAGATTTATTTAGTATTTGCAGAATTCAGATCTCATTATTAGGTTTTATGTTGTATCGCAAAATGCAAAAATGCATTGTTGTAAATTTGACTTGTCTAGAAAACATACCATCTGGTGATTCTTTTGAGACTTGAGGAATATCTCAACATCATTTATTGTTGGAGATAGACATTACAACATTGGTTAAAAATTTTACTCCCTTTACTTTTATATAAGTAAATAGAGAACAAATGTCGTGTATCATCTAGATGTGATAAATTATAGTTTCAACATTAATATTATGAGATATTATAATTTATAGTGCTTTAGAGATCATCTAGGGAGAAACAATATTATAATTGATTGTCAATGACTGTCTGTAATATTTGAAGAACTCTGAGGCTCCATTTGAAGAGCTCTGAGGTTACCTATCAGTTCAGTGAGGGGGAGGTCCTTGCTGATTGGAGATACATGCCATAGGTTCTGGATGGGCCCCTGTTGGCAAGGATACTCTATACTTGGCCACACTTCATCAAGTGTAAATTGAAGATAATTGATAGTTGATCATAAAAAAAGATCCCAGTCTCTAAAACATCCCATTGTATTATCAGATGGATCTACTTTGTCCATATATTTGCTCTAAATCTGATTACTGTAACTTTCTCCACCTAATTCTAATCTATTAGTCATTCAACCATGAAAACTAGATATTTGAAGATCAACATTATTCTTCTCTTTAGATATTTGTCATTTTCAAATAAAAACTCATCAGTTGCTCCAGCTTCTTCACCATTAATGTAATTTGTTCAAAACCTTCTTACAACATTACTTCCATAACTGAGTCCTTCCTATGGTATCTTAACCATGTTAGATAAAACAATTATTTTTCTTTATGAAAACACTAACGTTAAATAGTGTTCACTATTCATCTTTCACATAGTGTTCACTAATTAATGGTGAAAACACCATTAAACTTCTATTTAATGCAGTGTCAAAGTCTATTATCTGTTTTGTGGTATTTTCAGCCTCTTGGATCAAACCAACTTGCTATTAACTACAATACTTAGACAAAAAAAGGAAATCATTCTTATCTGTTCCAAATACTATGTTTACTATTTTCCCATCAGATACTAATGATAACAATATTTTTGTGATTGCTCGTTATCAGCCAAGAACCACACTAAGCATTTAATCTTGCTCATTTTATTTAAAATCACCATAGCCTAATTTTATTTACAGAAAAGAGACAATGGCACAAGAAATTGAGTGTCTTGTCTAAAGATATAGTAGCATTACATTTAACATTTTTGTATTTATTTTGTTAGTTTGGAACAATTCACCTTCTTGAGTTTTTATTCAATAATTATGTTACACTCTCTTAGGAGACAAGAACACATATTTCAAACTTACCTTAGATAGTTAAGATTTGTTTTTCAGTGCACTTGAAAAAAATGTTAAATGGAAAACTTTCTGAGAAGTTACACAAGCAAACCTTCTAGGAAAAGGGAATGCTTCTGCAGATATTCAATAGTGTTATGTTTCAATTACAATATTCTTTAGCCTAATAGGAGACTGTTTTGTGCTCGTCATCCTTCTTAGGGGAGAGCTTCCTTTCCCCTTTACAGAAGGATAAGATATGGTAAGTCAAATGCCTTCTGTCTCTGCTGCTACTGCCCCTGGTGCCACAAATTTGACACTCCCCTATTATTTGCCTAAATTCTCATGATCAATTATAATCTGTGTATTCATTTTAATATCCTAGTGCTTGATGCCTGCCATCTTACTTAACTCTTTTTATGTAGTTTCTACTGAATTCTTCCAACAATCTTAAGGTAGCATCATTTTAATCCTCAGATAACATGAAAGAAAACTTGAGGTTTGGAGAGATTAAATGATACCAAATTAACCCACGATAAAATAGATAGGATATTTCTGAAACTGGATTTAGGTAGGACATTTCTGAACTGAGGTTTTACTCCAAAGTCTAGGTTTAGGTGATAACTCACTACCTACTTTCTCTCTATGTGTTGCTTACCTCCTGCTCATTCTACTAGTGGTGATTCTCTCTCTCTCTCTCTCTCTCTCTCTCTCTCTCTCTCTCTCTCTCTCTCTTTCACACACACACGCACACACACATTCATTCACATTCCAGAAAAGGTTATCAAGTGATTGTATAGTCCCTACTTATTCACATTCCAGAAAAGGTTATCAAGTGATTGTATAGTCCCTACTTTTCTGGTCATCCCATAGGATCTCAGAGATTTTGCCAAATGCCTTGCTTGAGTGAAAATCCATGGGTGTATGGCATTTCTTTTGTTTACCAGTCTAGAAAGTCTATCAAGAAAATAAATCAAATTACATAAGTTTGAACAAATATTTCCTAGTAACGTATTATCATAATATTAACAAAACATATGCCTGAAAATTCATGACATAATTTTTTAGAATAGACCTTATACTCACAATTAATGAATCTAGGATCCACAAGTCCCCTTTTGTGTAAATGAAAACACATACTCATTTTTCTCTTGTTTCACGTCCCATTTTCCGTGATTTCCTAAAGGTCATTTATGGACATGCACCAATTGCATACACCTTCAGTACTCTCACAAGCAATGTTTCTCTGCCAAGACGTGATAATCTCTTTTGTGAGGTAGCTGCTCTTTTACTGTCACTCTCTTTTGGGGGGCTTAACACTTTACCTAACACATTCTCTCTTTTTTAATTTGGAGAATGTTATAAACATTTCTCCACAGATTGATATTCAGCTTGTCTCTAATCGCTATTAAAAATAAAGCCGCCACAGTGTGTACATACATGCTGTGTGAAAAATAAAGGAGAAAATCTTGGGTCAAAGATACATACACATTAAATTTTGATAGGTTCTCCCAAATTGTCAAATAAAGTTTATTACTTAATTCTGCCTGTAATCGTGCGTTGATGTTGTTTCTCTTTGTCCCAATCTCCTAAATAGGATTTAAGTCATTACTCTTCTTCTTGTTATATGTTAATTATATCACATACGCTAAGTAATAGATCTATGTCTATTCTTATTATTTGATTCTGTAAACAACTGTAAATTCTTATTCTGATTTCTTTGATGTTTTTGTAATTATCAATTAATTTCACTTTTATTCTTCCTGGAACCACTCTTAGAGCCATATTATACATTTATGCTTTAATCCCTTACATTTTTTGATGTTTTTCAAAAACATGAAGACATACAATCTATTTAGAAAACTAATGCATACACAGCAAGTTAAACATCCTTAGTTACAAATTCAGCTATCTCTTTTGTAGTTGTCCCTGCAGGTATTTTATTGAATTAAAGATTTTATTGAATTAAAGACAACTTAGGAAAAAGGACTTCAATTCATGCAAACCTAACATTTCTTAATGAGGTGATAATAATGTACATTTATACTTTATAAATAACTTCTACCTACTGCTCCTTTGATCCTAACCACTATCGATGCTGTAACTGTTATTATCTCTATAACTATAAGAAAACTGAGACTTGAAAACCCAAAGTGCCCAAAATAACAATTTAGATGATAGTAGGTATGAGCTTTTAATTCCCAAGGTACTAATGTTGGTACTTGAGTTTGTTGTTTCTCAAAAGTATATCATCTATTATTAATTCTTCTCTCATCAATTGCTAGATGTGTGAAGACATTTGAATTGAATATTTCTGGAATCCTCCTCTCCATTGCATTTTGTGCCCCAACAAAATGTATTCCCCCACTAAAAACCCACTAATTAATTCCATCGAATTAAGACTTTTAACATCCAAGAGTCCTCTATTCAAAATCCAAATACCCTTGGAGACTTAATAATCAAGCTGTTAAGTAATTAAACCTTAGTAAGAATTAGCTTATCAGATTGCTTTTCATCAACCACTACGTGAGAAGCAATGGAGCACAAAGTAGAAGAGATGGGATGGGGGAGAGTCACCTCACAAGCAATTCTGAAGGGGACTGACAGTGTAACACTGTGGGTAGCATGAAAATCTGGGGTGTGGTAAAATGGCAAACACAACTAATGAACTATAATTTAGATACCAAGAGAAAATAAATTATTTCATAATTTTGGTGTACATCTGGTCTTGACTGTAGACATAAACTAACAATTATTCTATATTAGTTGGGATTTTACCCCTAGAATTTTATTACACTCTCAAACTGCAGTTGAAAGTATGCTCTTGTTCTATTGACAATAATGGCAAAACTTTATTTAACTTTGTCTGGCATGCTCTTCTCACGGCCTGTCAAACACCTGCTTGAATTTCAACTCAAAGGCAACAAACAACCCCCCACATCTTTGGAGCTTGTCTGATCATTTCTGTCTCTTCTAGTCCTTGGAAAATTTGCCCATTCACTTCTTTGTATTTTATTTTAGCGTACATAGGCTAATGTCATACAATCATGACTCCCGATATGGTTTGGCTGTGTCCCCACCCAAACCTCATCTTGAATTGTAGTTTACATAATTCCCAAGGGTCATGGGAGGAACCTGGTGGGAGGTAGTTTAATCATGGGAGTGTTACCCTCATGCTGTTCTCGTGATAGGGAGTGAGTTTTCAGGAGATCTGGTGATTTTTTAAGGGGCTTTTCCCCCTTTTGCTTGGCACGTCTCCTTGCTGTTGCAATGTTAAGAAGGATGTTTTTGCTTCCCTTTTCACTGTGATTGTAAATTTCCTGAGGTCTCCCCAACCATGCTGAACTGTCAGTCAATTAAACCTCTTTCCTTTATAAATTATCCAGTCTCAGGTATGTCTTTATTAGCAGCATGAGAACAGGCTAATACAACTTCTTCACACAAATGTATTTTATTTTATATTTCCCACCTTCTGTTTGTCTCATATTCCTTGATGACAGAGACCAAGTCATATTATCTTTGTATTCCTAGCATCTGTTATAATGTCTAGAGTTTGCGGCAAAGACTAATAGGTTGGAAAATGTTTAGTGAATGAATTAAATAACCGGTCAAATATGTAAATGCAGATGTAAAGAAACATCTTTATAAAAAGTATTTCCTCCTTTCTCAATCAAGCTAAACAGTCACCTGTGTTTTATTTTCAGCTTGTTTTATTCTTCGTGACACTTTGATTTTGTATCCATGATGCAGAATGCTATACTTATCAGTCCAAACAATTCAATGAAACTACCAGTCAAAATAGAAAAAAGAAGAGGTCAGATCTAGTGGTTTAAATATTAAAAGAAAAAATATTAATTTATTGACTGCATTTTAAAATATATTTTTATTATCTTAAAAGATATTTAACTGCTTTTTCTGGCATGGTATAGACACAGATAATGTTTCATATGGGGTGTCCATAGGTTTAGCCTTCTAAATGAAGGTATTTCTATATCTTTGTAAGCCTTTGTTTATCATAAATTATAATAACATCTATCCCACACATGCTAATGCATAATATAACTTTCTATACTTGACTCTTCATTTTTCTATTCCAATCTCAAGTTCTATAATCTTGGCAGATCTGTATTTAACACATGCATTGGAAGACCACTTTTGCTTCTGGGGTTCTTGAAAATTTTACAAGTTTTGACCAAACAGGATGCAGAATTGTTTTTGACTTTCTGCCATGAAATGTCTAATAACCCTGTCATTCTTCTGAAAATACTGTGTTAATAAATTCTGACAACGTGCAAAACATAGTGAGAAGAGGAATTTTTGCTTCCCACGCAGCTTTTCTCTAAGTGGTAAAAGAGAGAAAAGAAAGAGAGAGAAAGACCCCACTTAGGTCAGATAGGCCATTTCTTCACAAAAGATTACTTTTGAAACTTCCATTCCCAAACTTTATCTAGGGAGGTTCAATTTAAAGGTCTGAGGCAGTGAAACTTCTGTCTTGGAAACACACACAATCGTCTAAAAATATTCCTAATAAAACCTTTATATTTTAAATTTTCTGATAGCCAGCATTTTAAAGCCTTTCCTTTGGCTCTTTTTCACCTAGTTTCATACCTTTTAACACTAAAGCAATTCCTTGTCTTCTTTGCTATTTTTAATCTTAAAATGCTAGATCGTACAAGATGATGCCTTTTATTATAGAATCATGTATAAGTGAAAAGTGAAACACACACACATAAAAGTGATTTTCTTATTTAAACATCAATTGCAATGTTAGTTAAAACATGAGGAAAATCATGCTGGTCAGTCATGTAGTTGTTCATTATGGAGGCTTTGATGCGATGTTGGCTCACTTAACGGCTATGCAAAGTTTACTACATCTGGAAAGGTCATTGGCATATATACACCTTTCTCACAAATGCTGTAAATGCAGGAGAAAATCTGATTCCCTGGGAACACATTAAAAATAAACAAATACCAATTTTCCTTGAGGCGGATGTGAAAACTCTTGGCAACTACTAATATATGCACACAAGTGGAAAACATTGTCTTTGTACTTCTCTGCATTACAACATTTATGGTGGTATTCCTCTAAAAGCTATAACATCAGAAGCACCCCAGGAGTCTAGAATCACAGCCATTATAAAAGAAAGCTTTTGGCTGCAAGGTAGTGAAGGGAAGGCCAGTGGATCAAACCTCAAAGCCTTGCTTTTGAAATTAAATTGATGCAGTGGGCTTGTCCAGAGCTGAGTTAGTGTGTACCATGCACTACGCGGCACCTCGCAGTACAGATTCTCCTGGAGTGCTAGCAGTGTGATTCTGACTAGCTTCTCCCCAGAATTCCCAGCTCTGGATAACTCCCAAGCAGATTAATCATATATACCAAAAATATTTAGTAGTTTTGTGAAAGGTAAAAAAATGGAATTTGCTAAATCCTCTTTCCATATGAGACCTAATGAGCACCTCAAGATACTGCCTGTCTGAGAAGGATTAATATTTAAAGTCATTATTCTACCTAACTCTATCAATTTCATGTCACCAACACATCAAAAGGTGCAATTTTCAGAAAGCTGTTTTCTGCCTGAGTCTTTTCATTGTGGTTTCACAACACAATTGCCTACTTAGGCCCTTCCAGCAAATTGCACCCTTGCAATATATGCACTGTTTGGACACAATGTTTTCCTGTTTTCAGTTAATTAATACATCACAAGGAGCTTTCTAAATTACAAAGCTCCCAAATCTTAAAAACAAGCGAGCTTAGGATATTATGCTGGAGCCATGTTTTCATTGCATTTTTTTCTTTATTTTATTTTATTTGTATAAAATATACTTTTTCACTTCAGCGTAACTCATAACAAAATTTAATATCCAAATAATATCAAGCACAACTCAAGAAGAGTAAACAAAGTAGTAAAACTAAACACTTACAACCCAACACTATTTTTAATCCTTCACATTCTTTACAACATCTCTTAGCACATTTCATTTAGCACATCTCTGAAAGGAGAAATTCTGGTATTTTATTTTTCCTCCCATTGAGAGAACAGTCACAAATAGGGCACATCAACAAGACAAAACAAATCTCTTTCAACGTATTTCAGGGGTCAATTCTCTAGTCAGCCTCACCAATTTATTACTATTTCAAGTGATAGGGAAAATATAATAACAAAATCATAAACAACAGTGATTTGTAAATCCAAGAAAAGTATTTTTTTTTGTAAAACATGTGCTAATATAATTTGCATGAACATAAACATATTATCATAATCTAGGACAATATATATTTTGTATATTAAAGTGAAGTACCCTTTAAACACATTCAGAGTTATAATTTAAAACTCAATATATTTTATATATTGTATATACATACTCATATTTGTATAGATATGTATATAGATACTCATATTTGATAAATAATATACTCACATTTGATATTTGATAAATAATATATAAATATATATATACTTATATATGTTTAGGCTTTTTGAAAGTTGAATACAGTCTAAACCTCAGCTATGTTGGGTTTTAAACAACAATGTATCCCAATCAAGATAGGGGATACCTTAGGGCCTCTCATTCCTGAATTGTCTGATTTTTATATTAATTCTTACATATTTTCTTTGATAACAAAACTTATTTGAGTATTTAAAGACAACCATTTCAAAAGCAATATTATGTATATAAAATGAAGACTTTATGTTGTATAATAAAATCTTGATTAAAACATGAAATTCCCATTAAAATTAAATTAACTATTATGCTTACGTAGTCAAGTAAATATAAAGACATTAAATATGTAGCCCTTAATCTCAAATAGAACAAGTTGTTATATGTAAAATTTTAAAAGAAAATGGTCTAGATATTCTATATGTCCAAAGTGGAAGTAATTTTCTTATGCCAAAACATTAGGGGTTTACAACTTAGGGTTAACAGTACAATTACCCACAATAATAGTGACATTTACAGAATTGTGTATGTGTGTGTGTGCATGTATGTGTGTGTGTGTGTGTGTGTGTGTTTGGAAAAACTCCCACAAACAAATTTATCTCTCTTTGTCATTCTCCCTTGAAAATTAAGAAAGTTTTTTTTAGAGACTGTACATTTAAGAGAGTGTACATATATATTAAATATTCAAAATCAGACATCTCAAGGGTATTCAAATGAAGCAGTCATTAACATGCAAGTCACATGCGAGTGTGAGAATCCTCAAGGGCGACAGAAGTGGGTTCCATTATCCTAGTGGCAGAGATGTCATTGAATGGAAAGCAACTAGGTGTCAAGACAGAAGACAAGGTAGGGAAAAGCCTCCCAGTTGTGACCTTTCCTGTACCTCTTAGGGTCTGGACATAGCTGGCTCCATGGCACTATAGAACAAGCAGTCATGCTGGTCTGAAACTGCTGAAGGTGCATAATAGCATCGGTCTATCCCTGAAAAACAGCTGGAATAATGTTACAAAAATATGTACAGAGGGCGGGGTGTGGTGGCTCACGCCTGTAATTCCAGCAATTTGGGAGGCTGAGGTAGGAGGACTGCTTGAGTCCAGGAGCTTGAAACTAGCCTGGGCAAGATGGTGAGATCCTTGTCTCTACAAAAAAATAAAAAATAAAAATTAGCTGATGTGGTGGCACACACCTGTGGTCCCAGCCACATGGGAGGCTGAAGTTGGAGAATCCCTTGGGCCCAGGAGGTCAAGGCTGTGGTGAGCCATGTTTGTGCCACTGCATTCCAGCCTAGGTGACAGAGCAAGACCTTGTCTCAAAGAAAACTAAAACAAACAAACAAACAAACAAACAACAACAGCAAAAAATGTACAGAGGCCAGCCTCTGAGTCCTCCTCCTCCAAACTCTCATGTCACACCATGTTTCCAAATAATTACAACCCAGAGAAGGTATTCTTAGAAAAGACCTGAGGCCGGAACAAAGCCACGGGAAAACTCATTGAGGAACCAAGCCATCTGGTGAAGAAAAAAAGTAAAGAGGTAAAATGGATCATGACATCAATAGGTCTTTGTCTTGAGTTTCTCTATATGCATTTACTTCCTTAACTCATCCAGAAGGGACGAGTCTAAGGCTTAGGCTCTGACCCTCTTATCCATTTTCCAACATTTGATATCACAAAGCACATAGCTGAGACTGTGAGGATAGACTAAAGCATAAAGGGCATTAACATGGTATCTCAGGATCACAAAGATTATGAAAGTAGAATAACACACTGAATAATCTGTTTCAGAGAAAGCAGAGTTAATGGTTCGGGAAAACAAGAAATTTAAAACAGCCTTCTTTTTTTTTTTTTTTTTTTTTTTTTTTTTTTTTTT
>NW_016813010.1:515766-535255 GCF_001698545.2 Rhinopithecus bieti | reverse complement strand
CGGCTCGTTTTTTGTATGTATTTTTTTAGTAGAGACGGGGTTTCACCGTGTTAGCCAGGATGGTCTCGATCTCCTGACCTCGTGATCCGCCCGTCTCGGCCTCCCAAAGTGCTGGGATTACAGGCTTGAGCCACCGCGCCCGGCCAAAAAAACAGCCTTCTTAAAGAAAAGCGTAAAACAGTATTAAGTAACTTTAAAGATGACATAAGCAGAGATCTGAATATTAAAATAAATAATCATTGAAATAAAGAACTCAATAGATAGTTTGAATAATCGAGTGGCTACAGCCAAATGGCAAAACATGTGAGCTGAAAAATCAAGTTAAGGAACTTACTGAAAAAAGATCAGGAAGAAATTAAATTGCATTACAAAGAAAAAAGTTCGAAGAGAACTAGGAATAGAAATGTCAGTATTCATAACTAAAGTCCCAGAATTAAAGAAAAAAATAATGAAGGGTAGTAAATAATAGAAATCATGACTGGAAATGTAAAAATAAATGGCAGATTATTATTTCAGATATAAAAGGCTCATAGGCTGTAAAAAACAGGATACAAAAGGAAAAAAAAAAAAAGAAAACAAAACCAACCCAGATTCTTTATGGTAAAATTTGGAAATTATTCCCAAAGAAAGAAAATACTAGCATTCCCTGAGATAAAAGTAAATTTTCCCCAAAGAAACATCCTTACTGAAATGAGAATCCTAAGCAGCAGTAACAAAAGCAAGAAGATACGGACATGTTTTCGAAATATTGAAGCAACATCACTTGGAACTCAGAGTTTTATATCCTGGAAAATGGCCATTAAAAGGCAAACGTTAAGTACATTCTGAGGGACCTCACTTTCATGAAAGCTTCTGCACACACTCTCTTTGAAAACATTCATGAAAGGTACCCCTCAAAAGAAGCATTAGATACAGTGAAGAGTGGTGTGCAGCTAATTTAGGAAAACTTATTGTTGTGGAAGTCAGTACTGGTTTTTAATACATAAAAGGAACATAACTATAATAATAAAGAATTTAAACTTTAGAAGGAATTTTAGGTGGTAGAGAAAAAGGAAAAGGACAATTACTGTCTGTGAAGTTCTTGATTGTTTAAGAGAAGCAAATATTAATATGTTTAGTAAAATGACATGAGAAATAAACATAGGCAGGGGCTTTAAAATGTGAGATATAGCCAGCTGAAGAATAAAATAGCCTATATAACATTCAAACAGAAATACTATCTATCCATTGGAAAGTGACAACAGGCCAGAAAAAAAGAAAACACGGCACTTTGAATAAAAGCAGTAAGACGTCCCATAAAGACTTATATACACTTTTTGGAAAATTAATTGTTCAACAAAAAAAATACATTTCTTTAAAATTGCTAACTCTTGTATATTTGAATATAATGAATATATATGTGCTATATATGGTATATGTATTGAATATATATAAATACATAGACATATTCATAAATATAAATATGTCATTTATAGTGTACTTTAAGACATATCCTTCTCAACTCTCCCATCATTAATGTTATTGTTATCACATATTTTAATCCTAAATACTGTGCAAATGCTATAGAGTATATCATTATTTTGTATTAGACAGCAAATTGTCTACTGAAGCAATTAAAATTAAGAAAATAATGTCTTTTATATTTACTTTCATCTTCATCATTTCTGCCACTTTTTATTCCTTTGTATAGATCAAAATTTTAATCTGAAATCATACTACTTCTGCAATAAGAACATGCTTGAGTGTGTTTTGTAGACCTCCTGTTAGACCTTTAATATGGGACATTGAGTTCATCTAGTTAGAAATTGATTTTTGTTTTGATTCTTTCAATATCTTTTATTCTCTCTCTCTCATACACATGCACATAAACATTAACTACATGCCACCAGATTGATTCAACAGATATCAAAACATACATTTACTAGAAAAAAATATGAGTGAATATTTGTATGATATTGAGGCAAAGGCAGAAAACACAAGGGGATATATTGGTTTTGACTATTCATGAAAATATCTTTAATATTAGAAGACCTTTATATAAAAAATAACAAAATGGAAACCTACTCAAGTCTTTAATTTGGCCTTAGTTTAGAGTGATATTTTTTGCTGGGTTCAGAAACCTAGGTTGATTTTTTTTTTTCTTGCAGTGCTTTAAAGATGTCATTCTAATGTGTTTTGACTTACATCATTTTTGATGAGAAATTTGGTCTTATTCTATTCATCCTTCCTCTAAATGCAATGTTTTACATCCCCTAACCCTCTCCAGCTTTTTCTCAGAAGTTTTGCCATGACTGTCTTTTAATTCATTCTACTTAGTGTTCTTGGATGCATGGTTTGTTAATTTTTATTAATTTTGGAATTCTCAGCCATGACTTCTTCACATATTTCTGCTATCTTACCTTTCTCTCCCTTTTGCAGCTACAATTATATGTACTTTGTGCCACTGCATCATTTTATAATGCCTAATAGCTCTTGAACATAGTTGTATTTTTTCCATCCTTTAATCTCATCATGTTTCAGTTTAGAAAATTTTTTGAGCTATCTTCAAGTTCCTGATCTACCCCAGCCATGCCCTATTGGCTGACGAGCAGTTGGATGGATTCTGCATCTCTGATATAGTGATCTTTTCATCTAGAACTTATATTTAGTTATTTTAATACTTTCATACCACTGCTGAAATACCTTTTCTCTTCACTCGTGTTCTCTACTCTTTCGTCTAGGTTTTCAAAACGTATTATTCATAGTTATTTCAAAATACTTGTGGGATAGACGGGTTTCGTAAGATGGGTTGCTTTATGTCTTAATGATGAGTTGTGCTTATTTTTTTCTTTTTTTTTAAGGTATGCTCATACTTCTTGACTGAATGCTGAGTATCACTTATGGAAAAATGGTAAAGACTGGGATAGGTACTATCTTTTGCCAAAGACAGGAACATTTCTTCTCCTGTCAGACTTTTAACATTAAGTCCATCTAGTTAGAAGTCGATTTGGGCTTGGAATTTCTCTCTCAATTTCTGTCTCCCTTTCGCTCTCCCCCTCTCTCTCATACACAAACACATTAACTACATGACATGAGATTGATTAAAGATTAAAAATCAAAACATAAATTTACTAGACGAAAATATGAGTGGATATGTATCTGATATTGAGGCAAAAGCAGAAAACACAAGATAATAGATTGATTTTGACCATTAATTAAAATCTTTAATATTAGAAAAGATTCATGAAATAAAACTAAAAAATGCGAATGCCAGACTTTACAAAGTTTATATGCAACCTAATGGACCAAGAGTATGCATACTTGAAAGAACAAAGGTATTTTTATAAATCATTAAAGATGCACTCCAAAAGAAATATTGAATATCTGTGAAATTCCGTACATTATTCATTGAGAGATTTAAATTTCCCAAAATTATTCTAAGGTAGATTTAGGTTTTTTTTTTTTTTTCCTTTTGAGACATTCTCGCCTTGTCACCCATGCTGGAGTGCAGTGGCACCATCTCTGCTCACTGCAACCTCAGCCTCCTGGGTTCAAGCGATTCTCATGCCTTGGCTCCCCAAGTAGCTGTGATTACAGGTGTGCATTACCATGCCCATGTAATTTTTTTGTATTTTGGTAGAGACGAGGTTTTGCTATATCACCCAGTGATTTCAACTCCTGGTCTCAAACTCCTGGCCTCAAGTGATCCACACACCTCGGCCCCTCAAAGTGCTGGGATTACAGGTGTGAGCCACTGCATCTGGTCTATATTTAGATTTTTATAGGCAAATTAACTGAGATTTATAGGGATACAGTGCTTTGACCCAAATTAAACGTACAATCAGGTAGGAAATATAGGATTCAAACCTGAAATATTCCATTTCCAAAGAATCTGCTCTTTCTTCCACGTCAGCACTCTTCCAAGTATGCTCTTCTGATCATCATCAGCAGCAGCACCTGAGAACTTGTCAGAAATGAAAATTCTTATATCTTTTATACCATCTGAGAAACCCAGGAAGGGAGCTCAGCAATCTGTTTCAACAAGCACCTGAATGATTCTAAAGCACACTAAACTTGAGAGCCATCCCTCTGGGCCACACTGGAATTTGTCTGGTTATTTCCATATGTGTTGCGATTAGGTATAAAATATCACCCAAGTACTAAAGTAATTTACATAGAGAAACAATTGTACCATTAAGAGCAGAGACAGTGCCAAGAGGAAGGTCACTTTCAGCAGCCAAGTTTAATATAGATATAATATTGATCTCTAAGAAAGAGACTGAAATCTTAGTGTATTCCACCAGGCCTAGTAAAATAGCATCAGATGGTAAAGGAATTTCAAACATGCCTCTTTCATTACTCTACTTAGAAAGGGGTGAGTAAATTCCCTGCCTCATTAAAATTATCTTTCTCTACAAGGAATTAACAATATTTCAATAAGTTAAAATGTCCTCATATTACATAGTTATAGGCTTTTGCTAATGCAAAATTCAGTGACTAATTGTATACACAAGTAGCTTGAGATCAGCATATGAACTCTTCCTGGGCCAGTTAAACATCTTATGACCTTGAGCAAGGTGCATGACTGCCCTCTACCCTAGATTTCTTAATCCGACTGTGGGATAACAACAATAACCTCTTTCTTTATAGGAATGAATGAAGACAGAAAATGAGAGGTTCCCCTAATATGTGACTTCATGGTGCTAATTATACTTGTTTTAGAAACACCTTTGGAACTAACATAAAAATTTCTGCAGCCTCCAAATAGTAATGCGCTATGTACCAAGCAATGTGACTACAAATATATATTGTTTAAAAATGTGCATGCGATTGAGTACTTGTTTATTAAATCATATAATTCTATTGATTTTCATTATAATTTCAAAGTTATGTTCACACAAAAGAATTGCCTCAGAGGTATAATAAACATTACCCTTAAGAGTCATTGAAATACTTCAAAGAACATATAGATCTTGTCAAAGTATAGTTTATGTGCATTTATTCTTCTACACAGTGTTACAAAGAAAGTTGCTTAAATGAGCAATTAATTCCACATAATTTTGGCACAATTACTAAAACAAAGAACATTTTACCTCTATATTTGTTCCTTGCATATCCTTCAGTTTGTAACACAGAATAGTCTTCATAGAGTATTAAAACAAGTGACTAAGTTTTCACTGATTATATGGAAATAGTAAACAGCCATACTGATTATGTCAACTAATTTAGCAGAACTCACTAGATAGAAGAACCACATGAAGATTTTATTTTAGACAGACCTGGTACAATTGTAAGTAAGCTGATTTGACTTAACCTTAAGTATTACAGCATCTTTTAAAAGCAAGTCCTTTTCCTGCTGTTTTACACTTTAATTACTTCTTTAATCGACTCATTAGTTGATTAACTTATCGCTACTGGCAATAAGTACCTGTTCTAAGTAGGGGGGAGCTAATTGAAGCAGTGGTCTTTGAATGCTTCCTGGCTGCAGCCCAGCAGCTGGTTGCTTGGCTTTGGGGGTGACTGGGGCCTTCAAAGCTCATACATTAAATACCTGAAAAGCAAAATTATACCACTGCCATTATTTATTAAATACTTTCCAACTAAATTGCACTAAATCATTACTTACAATGCTTGGTTGATCCTTTCGTTTCCCACCTTAAAAACTGCTCTTACCACATGTGCCTTGAATTCAGAAAAACAGTGCCTTACCAGCTGTGGCAGTTACTAACCACTAGGTATGTTGCCTGCTATGAGCAGTACACATCATTTTATGTGCAAAAAGAGATGCAGGCATTTAAGAGGAAGGATATGCTGGATCTTAGGAGCAAAAAAAAAAAAATAATTTTTTACTCTAGGCATTTTTGTACAGTGTATGAATACTGACCTCATGCAGACATTCTGAAATTCATATTAAATATCACACCTTAAAGGATGCATTGGTCTTTCCTGCATTTTAATTCAACTCCATTTCAGCCATATATTTTACAGGTCCAACAAAGAGATAATAGTAGCGTCGCATAATTAGGAAGGAATTTATCAAGTGATGATGTTCTCATAACTCTTGGTAAAAGATTTAGGTTTTAGTCAATGCTTAACAGCATTTAATGGAGGTTTAAAGGTTGAGAAGACTGAAGACAAACTGACAGTGCAAGCGCTGCCAACTTCTCTTGGTTAAAGCGGGAGAATTCTTCCTCCTGAGACTTAGAATCTTTCTTTGGATAACCAAAAGAGGCTTTGTTCAGGGTTTCATAGAAAGGGAACAACTACCTTTCTTCCCTTCAGTTGTAGTTTAGTTTTGATTGAAATTTAATGAAGCAAAAACAATGTGCTAATAAACAAGAATTGAAGTAATTAATGAACAATAATCTTTATACCTTTTACTTCTATTTAATTTAAGGACTTCATGGTGCTATAATGAAGCCACGGAGGTAACTGTGAGTATTCAAATGGCTTAACCTGAGGCAGTGATGGGTAATGTTCTCAGTTTTGTAATGATAGAGAAGAGATTTGGAAGGAGACAGATGCAATTCTTGATGGCAATCAGCTAACATCATGAAAACCATACCAATTACCTCACCAGGTAGCATGATAACTGCAAAATACCATGTAGAGTAATGCCTGCACCACATAATGACTTTTTGGTCAATGACAGGCCACATATACGACAGTGGTCCTATGAGATAATAATAATTTTACTGAGTCTTTTACATGTTTAGATATGTTTAGATACACAAATACTTACCATTGTGTTACAATTGCCTACAATGTTCAGTACAGTAACACGCCATACAGGTTTGTAGCTTAGGAGCAACAGGCTGTACCACATAGCCTAGGTGTGTAGCTGACTTTACCATCAAGGTTGGTGTAAGTACAGTCTATGATGTTTGCATAATACCAAAATTGCCTAACAATGCATTTCTGAGAACTTATCCCCATCAACGTGTAACATGTGACTATTGAGAGTCTATTAATTATCAAGGACTCTACTAGACACTTTGAATACATTTTCTTATTTCAGGCTCAAAGCAATGATAGGATTTTCATTTACATCATCTGAATCTAGAATAGTTAAATATCTTGCGATTACACTGTTAGTAAGAGGTTCAGGAAAGATTGAAAATCACTTCCTTTGAATCTATTACCCATGCCATTATTACAATTCAACTTCCCTTTTTTCAAAATCAGTAGAAATATTCATTTATCATTTTAACGAGACTTCAGCATGTTCTATAAAAGCAACAGTACTGGCAGAGAGCAAAGTTCTAGTTTCATATTTGATTTTAGCAGGTGGGATTACAAGTAAAATATAAGGTACTATCTGGTCGTTTGTTTCCATGACTATGATATAAATAAAGTAGAATAGAATGCATATAATGTCATTTATTGGCTCTGCTTGTATTCACATTTCTGTATAAGAAAAATATAGAAAACTAGAAAATATGCGTTAAAATTAAGTAAGCAAAAAAGGTAATGTTTAAGTTCACTTACTATCATAATCTATTTATATTTTAAAAATTACTCAGTGAATCGACAACATTTATTGAACTTCTGGTATGTGCCAAGCACTATTTTAGTAACTAAAACTAGAGTGGTGAATAAAAGGCAGGATCCCTGCTTTCTTTATGTTTATTGTACTAGTTGAATTAGGGAAGAAGAGTAAAAAGGGAAGAAAGACACACGATAAACAGATAAAGAAATAAATAATTTCAGACAGGAATGAGACAAATGGTCATACAAACCTTCTCCCAGGAAGTGGCATTTTAAGTGAGATATGCATGTTGATGGGGGCTGTCCTGTGAAGTGATTAATTTGAATATAGGACCATCTGAAGAGTATTCCAGGCAGTGAGAAAGGAAAATGCAAAAGGCCCAAAACTGGAAAGAGTTGGCATGTTTAAGGAACACTGAGAGATTTGGCATGGCAGGAAAGTAGAGAACAATATCAGAGTCAGTTAAGTCAATGTGCAGAGATGGTCAGTTCCTCTGCCATATTTTCTTGGCTTAATGTCTCTGTCAGTGGTATTATTGTAATTCTAATACATCAGCCATTAGTTCATGTATCCAAGTGTCATTTTTAAAGCTAATTTATTGATCCTAAACAGAAAGAATTATAACATATAAAGTTTAAATTCATTTGTTACTGGAATACCTATCTTTGACTATATGAAAAGTTAAAAATCTATTCAAGGAACTATTAAATTATGTGTTTGTGTGTTCTTAAAGAATCTTCAGAGAAAGAAAATGCAAAGAAAAATATGATTATTCTAATAGTGATCTA
Source organism: Rhinopithecus bieti (assembly GCF_001698545.2). Classification (NCBI taxonomy): domain Eukaryota; kingdom Metazoa; phylum Chordata; class Mammalia; order Primates; family Cercopithecidae; genus Rhinopithecus; species Rhinopithecus bieti. The sequence goes on along the minus strand of NW_016813010.1, from coordinate 526,999 downwards.
GAAATCATAGGGTTATTAGGCATATTTTGTATTACAAAAGTTAGGATATTTACTGGATCCAAAAGAATGCATTGGAAAGAATTTTTAAAATACAAAGAAAATAACCTAAAATGGTTTTCCAAAATATTAAGTTTGATAGGCAGTAGTTCAAGAAAACATCTTTAAAGGCAATCCTAAAGAGCTCAGTAAATTTCCCTAAGGATCCAGTTGACCAACCTATACCTCTACTCTTTTCATCATTTTTCCTCCCACTCACTTAGAATGAGGTTAACTTTTCATAGACATACAAAAATGTACAAATTAATTAATCCAAGGTAATTCTAAATCAGATATTGTGACTAGTCTCTAAATGTCCTTAGGTTTATTTCAATTATTAAGTAATACTTTCTTTTTTCAGTATAAAAGTACTCAATGAGATTAGAACTTGAATGAAATTACTAATCAAACCAAGTTTTGTTTTTTTTTTAATTAAGGGTTATCCTCTTGAATCAGATAGTAAATTACAAAATTAAATTAGCCATCCCCAAATAGTTTGGAACTAACTCTATTACAGATATATAAGATATATGTATATAAACTAACACTACACACACACATATACACAAATACGAAGCTGAACATCTAATTAAAGAAATAATTTGGGCACCTGTTTCTGCATAGCATGAATATACTAAAAAAGATGTAGGTAATTATTTTTAATTAAGTGGTGTAAAATAAATTAGATAGTCTTAATTTGATACAATTCTTGTTAACACATAAAATTAATAAAAGATTCAGAATTTGCAAATAATCTTAGTCATTTCTTCCATTAAGTCATAATTCAGATAGACCTTTTCAGCAGTAAACATTAGCTTCCCAATTGCACATGATTTTCAAAGTGAAAATACCCAGCTATCTATTTGCTTTGTCACTCAGATTCTATAGAAGTCAGGCTCTGCACCTTCTAATATAGTTAGTAATTTACTATTTTGATACTTAAACTAATGAGGATTCTATAATGTACTTTACCTCTCTTTAATAGATTTTGTTTCCAGTATTCTCAAAGTCTAAATGGATTTAGAGCAATATAAACTTTATTCTCTAGTTCTGTGTGGAGATGACATTTGACTGAAAATGATTGAGATTATTATTTAGAGATTATACTTATGGTTATATTTTCTGTACTTCCCAGGTCCAAAATTAGCAATATCTCTTCACTTTCCTGTTTAGCTCAGTATCCCTTCACTTTTTCCACAAAGTATAATTTTTGTTTGCTGGATAGCTCCATGTCCACAGATGAAGCTCTGCAGGTGAGCACCCACATGCAAATTGTAGAAGCAAGGAGAGAAGTAAAGACTTACCACACTAATTTTTTTGTGTGCTGCACTACATGTTGCTGTGAAGTAGTGAGGATCCTGTCTAACATCAGTGGTGCTGGTAGCTTGGATTGTCGGTTAACTTCTGCTCAAAGTAAGACTGCATGACTGAGAAGAAGAAAGAAGACAGAACAAAAAGCTTACAAAATTAGTGATTTATCCATGTTGATTTTCTAATTTTTTACAAAATTTTCTAATATTTTACATTACACAAATTTTAACATTGCAAAATTTTTTAATTTTTTACAATAATTAGAGTCTTATCCATGTTGGTTCATGTGTATTTAGTTAATTATTTTAATAGTCATATAATAGTTCACTGTGTGAATAGGCACAATATTAAATAAAGTGTCTCTGACTATTAAAATACCAGAAATATATTTTTAATGAGAATATAAATAATAAGGGAGCAAAATAAATTATAATATGGTTTTATTAGCACAATTACAAAATATATGTATTCATAATTATATTAATCAAAGCACTACAAATATCCCAACAACTATCAGTTGAATTCAATTCTCAAATATTACAATTTAATATCTAGTTCTATTGCCTTGATTGTAACCATTTGAGCAAATATATTTTTAAAACTTGTTAACTTGAGACATTGAGATAATAGAGACTCCCATTTTGTTAAAGGGTGCTTTTATTTTGATCGTTATTTGTAATCATCATTTTAATGTATGCTTTCTTGTAAGAGGTTCCTTAAAATCATTCATGGTTTGTGGTTCTGGAAGCCCTCCAAATGGGTTACATATGATAGGCATTTTGCCCTGTTTATGCAAAAGTTGAGTCAGAGGCCATTAGCAACTTACCCTAAATGGAATAACCACAAACCATAACTAATATTAATATAAACTTATAAACATATTTTACATAAAAAGATCTTGCCTGAACAGTCCCCTAGTGGACTTAACAATTTAATGCAATAAAATTGATGGGAAAGAGTTTTTGAGTCAGGGACACTTGAATTCAAAACCTGATCTACATCTTATTTTTAAATTTTTACATTGGACAAGTTATTGTTTTAAATCCCCATTAATCAAATGCTTCCTATTTCCAAGTCAGTTTGCGACATTTTATATGAATAATTTTAATTCTAATAATTACATAAAATTATATTACGTAATTACATAATAATTACATAAGTAGATAGGAACTATTATTTTTAATTTCCAATGAGAATACCAGGATTCATAAGGTTTAAATATTTTCCCACAAATCCCACAGCCACTAAATGGAAACCAACGTTTCTGACATGTAATCTCTGTTGCTTAAATTTTCGTGCCGGTAGTGAGTTAAAGATGACCCCCCAAAATCCAGGCCTGCCAGTAACTTCGGTATGTGACTATATTTGGACATAAGGTCTTCACAGTTGTAAATAGGCATCTAGCAATAAAATAATCCAGCATGGACCTTAAGTCCAATGACTGGCATCTTTATCAGAAGAAAGGACACAGAGAGACAGAGTAGAAAGCCATGTGAACACAGAGATAGATTAATGTTGCCGTAAACCATGGAATGCCAAAACTGTAACCATCTTTGCAAAACATATAACAGGAAATTATGACAGTGAAAGACTCCATCTTGCTTCTGACCTTTAAGCTGTACTTGTTCATTCCTGGGCTTAGGCCCAACTAACCTTGTGTGGAATTTATAGTTTGACTCTGAAACAAAATTGATAATAATCCTTTCCCGAAAAGACCGCCTTCTTCCCTGGGGACCCTCTGCCTTTGTAGGACTAACAAATTAGCTATAAGATTAGAAATCACGGTGGAGGGGCCGTGCGTGCAGCCTCCAGCTGCAAGAGTAGGAACCTCCTCAAATTGCTTCTGAGGATAGCATCACTATCGTAAAACCTAAAATCAGTGCTTGTTGACATATTTTGCAGATTCTGCACTCCACGGATCAGCTGACACTACTCAGACCAATGATTTGGCTCAACCAGTTCTGCGATCCCACCCAGGAATGAAAGACTGGAAGCTTGCCGGGCGCGGTGGCTCAAGCCTGTAATCCCGCAAATATTGGGAGGCCGAGACGGGACAGCGATCACGAAGGTCAGGAGATCGAGACACATCCTGGCTAAACACGAGTAGAAACCCCCAGTCTCTACTAAAAAATTACAAAAAACTAGCAAGGCGAATGGTGGCGGAAGCGACCTGTAGTCCAGCTACTTGGGAGCTGAAGGCAAGGAGAATGGCGTAACCCGGAGAAGCGGAGTTGCAGAATGAGCTGAATCCAGCCACTGCACTCCAGCATGGGACACAGAGCGAGACTCCACTCAAAAAAAAAAAAAAAAAAAAAAAAAAAAAAAAAAAAAAAAAAAAAAAAAAAAAAAGAAAACCTCTCACTTCAACCCCACTAAGATTCCATCTCTAACCTGACCAATCAGCACTCCCCACTTCCCGAGCCCCTGCCCACCAAATTATCCTTAAATAATCTTATCTCCAAATGTTCTGGGAGACTGATTTGAATAATAATAAAACCCCAGGTCTCCCACACGGCCGGCTCTGCGTGAATTTCTCTTTCAGCATTGCAATTCCCCTGTCTTGATAAATCTTCTCTGTCTGGGCCACAGGTAAGGTGAACCTGCCGGGCAGTTACAGAACCACCGGAAGTTGGAAAAAGCAAAGGAGGACGATTCTCTATAGCCGTAAGAGAGAGAAAGACCGTGCCAACAACTTGATTTCAGAATTTGGCCTCCAAAACCGTGAGACAGTAAATATATGTTATTTAAAGCCACCGAGTTTGTGATTTGTTGAAGAAACCCTACTAAGTTAACACAACACTGTAGTGTCTTTATCTGTAAAGCAGGGCCCAAGATATTTACACGTAGTATTAAATACAAAGCATTTTTAAAGACTAAATTCATAGGGACATTCAGGGCTGTGATAAAATTGCTGAAAACAATGAGGGAATCTGGCCTCATCTTAGATTATTATTTTGAAGGTAAAGAAGGCACAGAGAGAATCCATTGTGCTTGTTTATTAAATCATTGTATACAGCATCCAGTTAACATTTTGCAAAGTGAGAACAGTTGCCTAGTTGATTATAAAACACAGTGAGTTTTCATGATGATATGTGGTAGGAGAAGAAACAGCTATTTCTATAATAACTTGAAAAAAGTAATAGTTTAAAGAATATTCATTAAAATTGTATATGAACATGACAACTAGCATAGAAAATAGAACAGGTTTCAGAGATAACTGGAAAGTCTAGAATTCAAATTTATTCAGTTAAATGATAAAAAAAGAAACAGCAAAAAACATATGGTTATGCAGGGATTAAAGGACATTATTAGACACAAACAGAATAAAAATTCAACTGCTTTAAGATATTATTCACATACCATACAACAAACTCATTTAAAGTGCATAGATAAGTGATTTACAATATATTCACAGAATGGTGTAACCATCACCACAAACGATTTACAAATATTTTCATCACCCCAATGTGAAGCCTCAAATGTATTAGACGTCACTTCCCATTCCTGTTCTGGCCAACTTGAAAACACTAATTTATTTTCTGTCTCTATGGATTTGCCTATTCTGGACTTTTTGTTTATGTAGAATCATACAACATATGTTATTTTGTTACTGAATTCTTTCACTTAGCATCATGTTCTCAAGGTTCATTCATGTAACTTTTATCAATACTTCATCCCTTTGTTTTGCCAAATATCATTGCATTGTATAGTTGTATATAACATATTTGATTTATCTGTTTATCGGTAGATGGGCCGTTGAGTTGTTTACACTACTGGATATTATAAATAAGGCTGTTATGAACACCTGTATACAGTTTTTTGTGTAAAATATATGTTGTCATTGCTCTTGAGTACCCATCTGTGAGTGGAATTGCTGAGGTATATGGTAATACCATGTTTAACAGTTTGAAGAACTGCCAGACTGTTTTCCAAAGTGACTGCCCTATTTTACCTTTCCATCAACAATGTATGAGGATTCCATTTCCTCTGCAATCTTTTCAATACTTGTGTCTGTCTTTATGACAGTGGCCATCCTAATGTCCTAATGAGTGTGAAATGGTATGCCATTATGGCTTTGATTTTGCATTTTCCCAACTGTCAGTGATGTTGAGCATTTTCTATGTGCTTATCGGCCATTGAGTATTGTCTCTGGAGAAATATCTATTCATATCCTTTTCTCATTTTAAATTGAAAATTGTTTCTTTTTCTTCTCTTTCTCTCTCTTGTCTTTTTAGCTTTGAGTTTTAAGGGTTCTTTATTTTAGGATGCAAATACTTTATCACATCTATAATTTCCAAATGCTTTCTCTCACTCTGTGGATTGTCTTTTAACTTTCTTGATAGCATTGTTTGCAGCATAAGTATTTTATCATTGGCAACATTAAATTTACGTATTTTTGTTGGTTTTGTCACTTGTGCTGCAGGCATTGTATCTAACAAGATTTTGCCTATCACAAATCATGAAGATTTATGCATAAGCTTTTTTCTAAGAGTTTTATAGTTCTACTGCTTGTATCTTGGTCGGTGGTTCATTTTGACTTAATTTTTGTATGTGGTGTGATGCAGGAGTCCAAATTTATTATTTTGCATGTTTATATTCAGCACCATTTGTTGAGACTGTTCTTTTTCCTACTGAACTTCTTGGCAGCTTTGTAGAAAATCAAATGACCATAAATTTGAAAGTTTACTTCTGGACCTTTAATTCTATTTCATTGGTCTATATATCTATCAAGACAGTACCACATTATCTTGGTTGCTGGGAAGCAAATTTTTAAAGTGATAAGTTTGAGTCCTCAGACTTTGGTCTTCTTTTTTAAGATTATTATTTGTGTGGAAGAGAGGTCCCTTGCATCTCCACATACGGTTTAGGATCAGCTTGTCCATTTATATACATATATGAAAAAAAAAACAGCCAAGATTTTGTCAGAGATTACACTGAATCTGTAGATCAATTTGGGGATTCTTGTTATTGTAACACTGTTAAGTCTTCCCATGCATGAACATGGTATATCTTTTTATTTACTTAGGACTTATACAATTTCTATCAACAATGTTTATAGTTTTTGGAACACAAGTTTTGCATATTTTTGTGTTAAATATATCCTTATTTTATTTTTTATACTATTGTTATATTCTTAATTTTATTTTGGACTATGCATTCCTGGTGTACAGAAACGCCATTAATTTTTGTGTACTGATCTTCTACCTTAAAACCTTGGTGAATGAATTTATTAGTTCCAATAGAGTTTTACAAGATTCCTTAAGATTTTCATACATAAGATCACATCATCTGCAAATAGAGATTATTTTCTGTCTGCCTTTCCAATTTGGAGGTCTTTGAAAAATTTTGTACTGCTTAATTGTCCTTGCTACAACCTTCTGTAAAATGTTGAATAGAAGTGGTGTCTTGTTCCTGATCTTTCTGTGAAAGCATTCCATCTATATATTTTTTTTAATTTGAACTTTTATTTTAGATTCGGGGGTACAAGTACGGGTTTGGTACATGAATATATTGTGTGATGTTGAGGTTTGGGGACAATTGATCCTGTCACCCAGGTTGTAAGCTAAGTATAGTACCCAATAGGTCGTGCTTAAATCTTGTCCCTTCTGCCACTCTCCCCTCTGATAGCCTGCAGTGTCTTTTCCTATTTTTATGTCCATGTATACTTAATATTTAGCTCACTCTTACAAGTAAGAACATGCTGCATCTGGTTTTCTGCTTTTGTGTTAATTTAGTCAGGATAATGGCCTCCAGCTGCAACCACGTTGCTGCAAAAGGCATGATTTTATTCATTTCTATCACTGTGTAGTATTCCATGGTGTATATGTAACGCATTCCCTTTATGCAGTTCACTGTTGATAGGCACCTAGGATGATTCCATGTCTTTGCTATTGTGAATAGTGCTGTAATGTACATAAAAAGGCACATATCTTTTTAGTAGAACAATTTATTTTTCTTTGGGTATATACCCAGTAATGAGATTGCTTTGTCAAATGGTAGTTCTATTTTTAGTTCTTTGAGAAATTTCAAAACTAATTTCCACAGTGGCTGAACTAATTTACATTCTCACTACCAGTGTATGAGCATTCCCTTTTCTCCACAGCCTTACCAGCATCTGTTACTTTTTGACTTTTTAATAGTAGCCATTCTGACTGATGTGAGGTAATGTCTCATTATGGTTTTGATTTGCATTTGTTTTATGATTAGTGATAGCATTTTTTCATATGTTGACTGTTTTCATGTCTTCTTTCAAGAAATATCTGTTCATGTCCTTTGTCCACTTTTTAATGGAGCTGTTTTTTTGCCTGCTGAATTGTTAAAGTTCCTTGTAGATTCCGGATATAAGAGCTTTGTCAGATGCATAGCTCGTGAATATTACCTCCCATTCTGATAGTCTATTTACTCCATTGCCAGTTTCTTTTTCTGTGCAGAAGCTAAAGATAGTTTACTTAGGTCCCACTTCTCAATTTTAGTTTTTGTTTCCATTCCTTCTGAGACTTAGTTACAAATTATTTGCCAAGGCCAATGACTATGAGGGTATTTCCTAGGTTTTCTTCTAGGATTTTCATAGTTTTAGGTCTTACATTTAAGTCTTTAATCCTTTTAAGTTAATTTTGCATATGGTAATATGTAGGGGTCCAGTTTCAATCTTCTGCATACGGATAGCCAGTTATATCAGCACCATTTATCGAATAAGAAGTTCTTTCCCTATTGTTTATTGTTGTCAACTTTGTTGAAGATCAGTTGGTTGTAGGTGTGCTGCTTTATTTCTGGGTTCTCTATTCTGCTCCATTGTTCTGTGTGTCTATTTTTATACAAGCACCATGTTTTTTGGTTACTGCAGCCTCGTAGTGTAGTCTGAAGTTGGGTAAGTGATGCCTCCAGTTTTTCCTTCTCACGTAGGATTGCTTTGACTCTTCAGGGTTTTTATGTTTGTTTCCATGTGAATTTTAGAATAGCTTTTCTAGTTCTGTGAAAAATGACCTTGGTAGTTTCATAGAAATAGTGTTGAATCTATAGATTGCTTTGGGCCGTATGGGCATTTTGATAATATTGATTCTTCCAATCCATGAGCATGAATTTTTTTTTTTTTTCATTTGTTTGCGTCCTCCTGATTTCTTTCAGCAGTATTTTGTAGTTGTCCTTGTAGAGATCTATCACCTCCCTGGTTAGTTGTATTTCTAGATACCTTATTTTATGTGTGTGACTATTATAAATGGGATTGCATTTTTGATTTGGCTCTCACGTTGAACTTTAATGGTGTATAGAAAAAGCGTTTCATCTTTCATCGTCAAGTATAAAGATCGCTGCGGATATTTTGTAGGTGACCTTTAGCTAGTTGAAAAAATTCCCTTTTACTCCTTGTTTGTTGAATAAAAACCCAGGGTGTGTTAGATGTAGTCATGCTTTTTCTGTATCTATTGAGATGATGTGAGTTTTTACCCTTTGAAATGGTGTACTATGTTAATTGATTTTCTGATGTTACGCTATTTGTACATTCATAGAAGAAATCCTACGTAGTCATGGTATATAATCTTTTTATGTATTGCTGATTCACTTGCTAGTATTTTGTTGAGTTTTTTCATCTATGTCAATAGGGATGTTAGGCAGCACTTTTCTGGTGATGTTTTTGTCTGGTTTTGGTTTCAGGTATTGGCCTTAGAAAATGAGTTGAGAAGTCTTCCTTCCTCTGCTCCTTTTAGAAAATTTTGTGAAAATTGATATTAATTCTCCATTAAATGTTTGATAAAGCTTACCAGTGAATCTGTCTGAGACTGGGGTCTTTTTTTGTGTGTGAGGTTTAAGAATGCCCTATTCAATATTTTTACTTGTTACAAGATATTTCAGAATTTCTATTTCTTCTTAAGTCAGTTTCTTAATTCATGTGTTTATAAGAATTTGTCTTTTTCATCTAAGTTAACTGCTTAGTATACAGTTGCTTATATTGTATACTAAGATTCTTATAATTCTTATTTTTTTGTAACATTGTAAACATGTGTCCTCTTACATTGCTGGTTTTAGTAATTTCAACCTTCTCTCTTTCTTTAATTTATCTTACTACAAGTTTGTCAAAATATTAAATATTTTCAAAAATCAGCTTGTGGTTGCTTGATTTTCTGTAGTATTTTCTATTGTGTATTTATTTTCTTTTATTTTCATCATTATTTTCTGTCTTCTGCTTGTGGGAGTTTAGTTTGTTGTTCTCTAACTTATTTTAAAATGAAAATTTAGATTATTAATTTGACATCTTTTTATTTTAAATATAGCCATTTACAAATACAAATTTCCCTGTAAATAAATTTCTTAAGTTTTAATATATTGTGTCTTCATGTTTATTCTTCTTAAAGCATTTTTTATTTTGCTTTTTTTCTCTTTTTTGAACAATTGGCTAACTGGGAGTGTGTTGTTAACTTTTTTACACATTTGTGAATTTCAAAACTTTTTGTTACTGATTTATTATTGTATTTCAATGTGTTGGAGAACATACTTTGTATGACTTAAAACATTTCATATTATTAAGGCTTAGTTGCTTTAATGTTCTAGAGATGTCTGTTAAATCTAGTTGATTTTAGTGCTGCTCAAGTTTTCTACTTTCTTGTTGATCTCTAGTTGTCCTGTATGTTATTAAAAGTGGGGCATTAGATTCTTTGATAATTATTGTTAAATTTTCTCTTCCTTCCTTTAATTTTATCAGTTTTGCTCCATGTATTTTGAGGCTCTGTTTTTGGACGTATGTGTTTATAATTGATATACCTTCCTAATGGATTTACACTTTTATCATTATCAACGTTCTCTTTATCTCAGTGACATTTTTAAACTTTTAAAGTCTATTTTATTTTCCTGATGCTACTTTATAACCACTCCAGCTTTCTATGGTTGCAGTTTTTATACGTATTTCTATCCTTGTACTTTCCATATCTTGGTATTTTTTAATATTAATGTCTCCTAGAGGCAGGCAGATATAAATCTTCTATTTTTTCTAGACAGAGTCTTTCTCTGTCACCCAGACTAGAGTGTGGTGGTGTGATCTCGGCTAACTGCAACTTCCATGTCTCTGGTTTGAGCAATTCTTCTGCCTCAGCCTCCCAAATAGCTGGGATTACAGGCCCACACCACCATACCTAGCTAATTTTTGTATTTTGAGTAGAGACAAGGTTTCACCATATTGGTCAGGCTGTTCTGAATCTTTTTAAAAAGTCTAATCTGCCAGTTTCTGTCATTTGATTTGCCTATTTAACCCATTCACATTTAATACTATTATTAATATAGTTGAGTTTATATTTACCATTTACTTTTTGTTTACTATCTGTCACATGTATTTTTGTTTCTTTGTTTCTCCTTTATTACCTTCATTTGCATTAAGTTAATATTTTCTAGAGTAAAATTTTAATTCTTTTAGTCATTTTTTTTACTACTTTATGAGATTTATTTTAGTGGCTGCTCTATGGCTTAGCATTTACATATTACTTTATGAGAACACTCTTCAAATTTATATGAATTTAATCCCAGTGAGATATTGAAATGTTACTCTTCTAAGCACTTTCCCTCTTTTTATTTATTCTTGTTATTATTGTTATAAATTTTACATCTATATGTTACAAATCTCAAAATGTATTTAATTATCATCTTATATGATTTTATCTTTTAAAAAGATAAGAGAATGAAGAATAAACTTATAGAGTTTGTTATATTTGACTTTGTGTTTATCATTTCTAACTTTGTTTCCATGAATTCAATTACATTATGTCTTTTTCTTATTCATATATCTATATACAAAATATAACTAATAATATGACTTTGTTTCCACTCTCTCCATTTCTATGGTATTCTCAAATGTATTACATACCTGTATGTTAAATACCTAACAATACAATTATATATATAT
>NW_016813010.1:508730-513255 GCF_001698545.2 Rhinopithecus bieti | reverse complement strand
TCTCTTTCTCTTTCTCTTTCTCTTTCTCTTTCTCTTTCTCTTTCTCTTTCTCTTTCTCTTTCTCTTTCTCTTTCTCTTTCTCTTTCTCTTTCTCTTTCTCTTTCTCTCTCTCTCTCTCTCTCTCTCTCTCTCTCTCTCTCTCTCTCTCTCTCTCTCTCTCTCTCTGTCTTCCTCTCTCTCTTATCACAGCTTTATTTTCTCCCTGGAAAAATTTCTGTGACCACTGCTCTGGAGCTGGAAGTGGGCACAGCGGCCCAATATTCTCAGAGTGACTCCTTTGCCTTACTAGTAGAGCACTGAGCAGGTACAGTTACATTTGATTTTCTTAATTTGCCTCTCCTGGGGTGGAATAGCTGTGAGCTAGGATTAAGAAAATTGGGATCTGGTGTTCTTAGCTTGCTACCCCCCCCCCCGGGGTTGAGCTTCCAACCTACAAGGAGTGTTAAGTTGAGAAAGGGATCCCCTAACCTCTCACTTCTTTTGTCTAGGATAAAAATTCTACAACATGAATCTGGGATGAAGGATGAGAAATGCTGTCATCCTAACCCTCAGGGAGATACTATAGTCCTACATTCAGAGTTGGAAGGACAAGGAGCTCAGCATTATTAGCTGCGTCAATATAAACAGAGTTTCCATGTTGCTGAGGAAGGAAAAGGAGAAGGAAAAGGAGAGAGTTTCAGTGGTATAATGTCACAGACTCTTATTTTCATTCAGATTTAGGAACTATATTGAATAAAGGTTTTTTTTTTCTTTTTTCTTTTCATTTTCTGTATACAATTAGGACAATTTCCAGACACACTAAATCTTTTTTTGTAAATTTCTATAATTTTAATGGTTGTTTTGCTTGTGAAAAGTCTGTAGAATTTTTTATGTTGCTATTGCACAAGTTTCTCCAAATATCCTGAGAATCCTGAGAGCAGTGAAAAGATAAGTTAGCTGCGTAGGGAATGGTTTTAGAAACAAAAAAATATATATATACAGATAAAAAATATCTGCGATAGGTTGGATTCTTGTCCGCTCCAAATCCTCGGTGTTGGAGGTGGGACCAAATGGGAAGTGTTTAAGTCAGGAGAGGGGACCCTTCATGTATAGAGTAATGCCTTCCTTGGGGTATACTGAGTGAGTTCTCACTCTGTTCGTTCCCACGAGAGCTGGTGGTTAAAAAGACTGTGGTACTTCTCCTCCCCTCTCTTTCTTGCTTTCTATCTCACAGTAGAATCTCTACACTCACCAGCTCCCTTTCACTCTCCATCAGGAGGGGAAGCAATCTCAGGCTTTCAGCAGATGCTCAGTCTTCTAGCCAGCAGGATCATGAGCCAAATAAAACACTTTTCTTTATAATTATCCAGCCTCAGGTATTCTGTTATTGTAACACTAAGCCACTAAAACAATATCTTAAAGTAGAAATGTGAGAGAAGATATATCAAAATGTGAAGATCATTTCTTACTAATTCTGACTTTTTAAAGTGTTGAATTACATTAAAATAAAAATCAAGTGTATACAACAATAAGCTAATGACTGATAGCATTTTTTTAATGGCTCTTGGGAAGCGATAATAGTTAAACTCAATTTGGTTGTTGGATATTTACAGAAATAAAAGGAAAGAAAACTAGTACAAAAATTCTAGACCTACTCTGTTTCAACCGCAGATGTAAACATTAATGTATATGAGTTTGGGATTTTTAAGGGAACTCTTTAATCTTTACATAAATAAATCAGATTCTACTTTATTTATAATATTGGTGTAACCTTTTAAACTTATGTACTTTAAAAAGTAAGCTCATACCTACACATTTGGGTAGTGTAATAAATATAGTGTAAGTTATTTAGTGATATTAGTATACATTAATTTTATTTCTAGTATTTTAAATTACATATTTTTTCTGATAATTTCTTATGAGTTACATAGTACCATTTATAGTCATTATACTTGATGAAATATTGCCATAAATTTCTAAATTTATCTTCTTGGACTGAGTGTGCAAGTAAATGAAGGAAAGATGTTAAACAATATATTGGCAAAAACTTTATTCTCATGTGACCTAAAATTTTTTTAAGAGACTAGATTTTCAAACTTTCATTTTTTAATTTTTAAAACGTTTGAAATGTTCAAAACAGAAGAAATAAAGAAATAAAAGTATAAAAGCTGCAATATCTACTTAAGGAAAATTGTATTTACTGGTGAAAGCTTTCTAAAAGGAATGCAATTTTCTCCCAAAGTCATTCAAAATGCTGATAATTCCAACGTTTTAAAAAAAATTTAAAAGTCTTTTTGACATAAAGTATCACGGTCATTAAAAAGTGTGTATATATTAAATGCAATTAGTGCTTGCTTTGGTTACACAGTTTCACCTGATGCTACCTGCTCTAATGTATACTTGGCAGCATATCAAGAAAACTAAACAGATGTTTTCTGTTCCCCATAGAGGGAAGGAGTGTCTTTCTTGTGTTCGTGTTGGGGAGTGTCTATAGATATCCACTGGGAGTTCCAGATGGCTCACGATGCTACCTGCACCTTTCTGTTCAGTAGTGTTAGGTATAATTTTGTTAACGTTATCCCTTTTATAGATGTAGACATGCTTGAGATGAGAAATTACTGTAAGAAGCATTCTTTATCCACCATGTGAATATTGAGTGACATATGTTAGAAGTATGTAAGAGTACATAACATATTGGAATCTATTTTAAATTTATGTTATATTTAAGTATAATATTGAATTTTCTGTACATGAAATTAGAAAAAAATCTGGCAATTAATATGTTATTTGTGCATACACAGAAAGATGCCATATTTTCACAGGTTCATTTACATAGGGACATTTTCCAAAGTGTGGCCTTTCTTTTGCAGCATGCAAGAATTTGGGCAGTATAATAGCATAAGTAAAAAATTGAGTTTGCAATTTTTCAACTACCTGTTATTTTAAAAAAGCAAAGGAGTAATTGTCCATGCACATAATAATATTTGGACCTCTAAGAACATACAGAGAAAATAAAATAAAAAATAAGGATCTAAAATGATATAGATTTATTTAAATACTTTGCCAATGTCCTGTAAATATTTTAAAAATTGAGTTTATAATGCAGATATAATAAAATATTTCTTTGATACATACTGATAATTTTGTAAACATTGAAAAAATTTGTCTTATGCAGATACTCCTTCATGACTGCCTTATATTTGTTATATTTCTAACATTAAGGCAGATGCTTTATGTAGCTTTATGTACTGAAATTCTGCATGTGCAAAAGATTATGCTTCATGAGATACTAAGAGGTAGTGCAGAATTTCCATCATTCAATAATTGATTCACTGCATTAAAAAATATGTCAAAGATGAAACATATATCCTTTAACTCACATGTCAGATAGGACTTGTTTGCCCAAGAGAGCTAAATATCAGTGCTTCAAATCTCCAATTTCCCAATCTCATGATTGGGTGAAGCCTGAAGTTCTCCAACACTCACATTTCTAGAGATTTGAGATATATGTGCATACTTTTCTGGTACCTTCCACCTCTGGCCCCAAGTGTCTAAAATAGTTGCCTTCTCCAAATATCACCAACACTCTATTATATTTAACACTTTATTAACATGTGCCTGCTAAAATTGTTCAACAGAAATTACCATAGAAATGTTAGAATTTTGGGAAGCTCTGCGTGTGAGTGTGTGAAGAAATATGAGGTGAAAGGTCAGAGAGTTTGTATTTCTCAACACATAGAAAATGATTTAAAAATACATCATATCTTTTTTGCAGAAGTTTAAAAGGTAATATTTAAAATCAGACATATAGAGAGGTAGCTGCATTTTAAAGTGGGATGCAGATTGTTATTTTATGGAAGAGATGGTTATGAATTATATACATAACAAATGCTCTGATATCTAAATTTAGAAATCAGTCTCAGCAAAGTCTATCAGATGTTTAGGACCTCAACATTTTCCTAGATTAAAGAAAAAGAGATTTAAGTCAGTATAGGTGATACTCCTTAACATAACCAGGTTTAATGTGAGGCTATGACTTCAAATCAGTTATTAAAATAAATAGATTATTCTAAAGCATATATGTATACATTCATATATAAATGCATAAATGCATGCATACTTTGTAAATTGAGCAAGGTATAAAATCATATGTGAGAAAAAACAATTTTCATCTTTATCATTCCAGAATTTCTCTTGTACTTCTTAGTTCTAGAAAGCATTCATTGTACCATACATGTCAGTTTTCCCGAAAATTTTTTATATTCTTGATATAAAAGATACACTACTAACTATGGCATAAAATGTTTATTTGGGATCTCTTTTTAATTTAATCTTATTGAAAGTCAAAATACCAAAAAGCACTTTAAGTAGTTAATACATTTCTTACGTTGCAGGTATTTAACACAGGACCCTTCAGTGAGTTATAATGGATTGATAAAAACCTTGGTATTTAATGTACAATTTTAGATTTGTATTTATTTTTGAAAGGTTAAGAACGTGATCAGATACACAGTGGTGTCTGTGCTCAGGGGAAAAAAAAAAAAAA
>NW_016813010.1:500462-507633 GCF_001698545.2 Rhinopithecus bieti | reverse complement strand
TATATATATATGCCATTTATCAATTATCCTTTTTTTTTTCTCTACACTCAATTGCTTTATGGAAAGTCCAACAAATACAGGCTAACTACTCCAGCTAGCTTTTAGAGCTGGCATTCATGGGCCAGAAAGGTCGGCCTAACTAAAAGGCCAGGCAATTTGTTGTGAATTCTGTTTTAAAAAGCCACAAAAGTAATGCATGTGGTAATCTTTCACTGACTTAAAAAGGCAAAGCAGCTCTATGAAAAGAATTCTGCGTTATTAATTTATCACATGTGACTCCAAGTTATGCTGACTGAACACTGCATTAAAGTGTTACAGCATCCACAGCTAAATGAACATGTTGCTTTAAGCAACTGAATGCCAGAGGCTAGGAGATCCTAACAGGATAACTTTCAGGATCAAAAGAATGTTTCATGTAGGAAACTTGGAACAAATATATTATCCTAAAGCCATCTATCAACAAAAAGCAATTAATGCATGACACTAATCAAATACTGACAATGACTGCATTATTATTTCCATAAATCTGATAAGGATCTAATACTTTAACTGATATAGTTAGTAAAGATAGTAATCCCATTGATCTAATATTGTTCCCAAATAATAGTTATATGATAACATAGACCTAATTTTTTTCATATTGAAAAATATTTGGGCTCTTTTTTTAGCAAATATTTTATAAATACACTTCAGTTGCACCTAAGCTGCTACTAAACAAACAAATTGAAAAACATAAATTAAAATAATTAAAAGGAATAAATATGAAGACTTTTGTCAACTGACCTCTAATTGAATAAGTGCAAACATTTAAAGAGTTGTATTACCAAGAAGTTAAAAATAATCATTTTAGTATGGCAAATTAAAAGCGTTAGGGTAAGATCAAACAAAAAAAGCCAAGGTGTAAAACCAAGGAGTGGGAGTGGAGATTATTAATAGGTGTCATTGAATAGATTCCCATGGTAAGTGTTAATGTGGTGTTGATTGTACCACTAACATGTATATCTGACCACAGTCTTAGTTGTTAGCCTCTAGAAAACAAAAACTGTTAAAAAGTCGTAAGAAATGTTGCCTGGAGTCTATCAACTTTGCCACTGTCCAAAACTGAACATCATGTAAATAGAGTGAACTTCTGCTGGAAACTCAAATTTTAATCTTAACTAATTATTTTATGTCTGTTTTCTTGATTTAGAAAAGCTGGCTCTTCGAGATACAAATTGTAAGCAATGTCTTCACGTGAGAAATCTGTAAAAAGTTGATTACATTACCGACTTTCATAGATTGATTCGTATTTATCTGGGTTAGTGCAGAAGAATTGAT
Source organism: Rhinopithecus bieti (assembly GCF_001698545.2). Classification (NCBI taxonomy): domain Eukaryota; kingdom Metazoa; phylum Chordata; class Mammalia; order Primates; family Cercopithecidae; genus Rhinopithecus; species Rhinopithecus bieti. The sequence goes on along the minus strand of NW_016813010.1, from coordinate 506,316 downwards.
AGGAGGACCATGCAAACTTTCTTCCAACTTCTCTAATTCTATATATAAACTTAACTTCTACCTACTAATGATTCTTACCTAACATATCAAGGCAAAGATAGTCCCAGATTTGGATAAAATATAAATGCATTGAAAGCTAAGGTTTTTTTAACTTAATGCTGTAAAAGTTTAATAATACATAAGCAAATTTTAAAATGAGAATGCTGACAAATTCTTTCAAAACAGAAAAAATAATCACACTTCTGTATTATTCACAAACATATACACATGTGTATTCGTGCACACACACACATCTGGCAATATTAAAATATTAGGAACTCAGGGTGAAGGCTAGCTGAGCTGACATTGAACCTAGAAAGGTAAATGATTGGAACTTTAATTACTTTGATCCATCATGCCTGGTAGCTATGTGTCAGCCTAAGCCAACACAATTGACATGGAACACAGGCCATGGCTGCTTCAACATTGTAACACATTTCTAATCGTTGGTTAATAAGTCTATTGAATTGAATGTGTGCTGGAAACTGAAAATAATAATATAAAAATATGAGACCTATAGACATTTTATGTATTTATTATATGTATACCTATGTGTATTTATTATATGTATACCTATCTACATGTATACCTATCAATATCAAATGTAGATACACAAATAAGTACATTTGGATGAATGTCAGTATGACATATATACATATGTCAAATACATATTTGTTGGAGGGAAGAGAGAGTGAGAGAGAAGGAGAAAAGGAATGGTAGGAGTCTCTATTTAAAATTGGAATAATTACATGAATAAAATAATGCTATTTTGATATTAAGCCATAAAACTATTTTTTTTAGTTCATTTATTAAACATTTTACCCAGATAATATGTAGGATTGAAACAACTAGTTGGTTGACTGCTTTTTTTCATGTTTTTCTCAGTGGTTTAGTGTAATATGCATATAGATTTGTTTCATCCTAGTTCTTCAAATCACAAAAATTCCCTTTACATTTGCAGACATTTTTAAGAAGAACAAATGAAAGAGAATAAAATTTACCTTCTCTCCAAATGGTATTTAGAGTTTTACACTATAAATCAATTTCCAACAATGCTTTGAAGTTTTCGAGTTTTAGAGATTGGCCATTCTGTGGTTCCACAGAAAAGAGCATAACTAAAAATCTACTTAACTTATATATTAGAAGCTGTAACCAGAGGCCTGTTCATTCTAGGCAACTCTCTGGGTTAAAGGCTGGAATTTCTTATCAATAGGAACTACTTTGCTCATAGTTATAGCATGTCATCAAAGATTTATGGTAGTTAATTCTAAAAATGGAAACAAATGAATATTGAGTTTAATTTAGACATATTTACTATTCATTCTGTGATTGTATATTTTGGTATTTTAGTTATAAGTGTAGATTGCTTTTCTTTATTCTTTAAGTATAAAATGTCCCCCTACAAAAGCTTTTTCTACATAAATGCGTTAATTTGCTCCTTATTTTACAGATATTGGAACTGAAGTATGCCCACATTTTCTGTCTTTATGAAATTACGTTTTGCTTTTGTATAAAATAAAATAACAAGTCCACTATGGAAATAGCATAATAAGTCCAGTGACTTTCTCAAGTAATTACTAGAATCACAGGGAAATGCAGACATCTCTTGATTTTTTTTTTTTTTTTTAATCTCTGGCTGCAAACTGCCCCTGCCAGGCAACATCCAGTGGCATCATCTTTGCTCCTCTGTGCCACTTCAAATGTCTACATCGAGTAGATGCTCTGGAGATCAACACTATAGTTCCTTCAGAGAATTTCATTAGGCAAAATAAAATTTAAATTTAAAAATGGAATAATGAAAATTGTCCAGCAGTTTTCCCTTTTCCTGTAGTTCATTGTTTTTTCCTCTTACATTGGAGAGGTCCTTATTGGCGATTCTCCTCTTTTCCTTTGCATTGCTGTGCTATTCCTTTTGTTCCGTGAGCCCCTCTATTTTCAGTTCCTCACTTTCCTCTGTCTCTTTCCTCAGACTTCTCTCTACAGGATGCTGAAGATTCCTTCTTAATATACAAACAGTCCCTTTGATGAGATGCCCATTTCACACTATTCAGCTGGTATAATCTTTCACACTATAATGAAAATACTTAATAACCTCTTAAAGAATTGGCATTTTTATTACTCAACAAATATTTGGGCCTGCTGCCAAAACAATGTGAAGGTACTTGGCTTACATATTCATGACTGAGAGTTTTATCAAAATGATTCATTCCAAAGTACACGAGTCTGACACAAAGACAAATTTTAGCTTTCTGCCTTAGAACCCACAGGAAGCAGTGTGTGTATAGATTAAATGTAGCCCATTTTTTTCCTCTCAAATCTTCTAGTTATCAAGGTTAAACAAATATTGAAGTACCTGAATACTTAAAATAATTAAATGCAATTAGAATTAGATACAACCTTTCTTCCATTATTTTACTTTATGATTAAAAATTAGTTAAAAGAGAATTCTACTCCCAGTTATGATGGAGTATCTTGTATGAGAAAAAACGCCTTGCCAAGAACAAGTAGAAAAACTGGACAAAATATAAGCCTAACAAACGAAACAGATCTTCGAAGTAATCAGACAATAGGAGCAATGTCCAGGTAAGGTTCAGAAACAGTAGAAAAGAGAAGACAATAGAATGGCACATATAAAACATGAAAAATAAAAAAAAATAAAAAATTATAACCTAAAATTCTACCTTCAGTGAAAATATTCTACAAAAATAAAGGCAAAATAAAGATGTATTCAACAATATGAAAGCAAAAATTTCATTCTTTGGAGCTCATGCAGATGGAACTTCTAAAGGACGTTTTCAGGCAAAAGAAAATGATTCCAGATAGAGATACAAATACACACCAAAAACTAAAGAGCAATGGAAATGGTAAACTTGAGGATAAATCCACATAAGTATTGATTGTACAAAGCAATAATAGTCTCCTATAGGTTTTGATAATATATGTTAAGGTATATGACAATAATAACATACAAGGCATTAGAGGGGTAAATGGAATCAAAGTATTCTAAAGTCTTTGCATTTTTCTGGTATTTGGTAAAAGCTCTAATTGATAGTTGACTCTAGTATATCGAATATGAATTTTGTAAACTCTAAATTCTGTGACAATCATTTTCAAAGTATGGTCCATGAATCCCTGGGAATCCCTGAGAGTCTTCAAGGGGTCCACAGAACCAAAACTATTTTCCTAATTATGAGATATTATTTATCATTTTCACTGAATTAACATTTATTCTGTGCAAAAGTAATGAAGGATTAAACAGCTGGCATTTTAGCCTGAATCAAGTCAGTGACACTAAGTGATATCAGCAGTCATTGTATTTTCTTACACTCAAAGGCAAACAAACAAATGAAAACAGTTTCACTTGAGAAAGCCCTTGAGTAGACATCATTACTATCCAGTGTACTGAATGGGAAACCCACATAATGCTAAATATGAACTCCAATACTGAACTCCAAAACTCCAAAATATGATGGTTATCTCAAAGAAAAGCACATATGCAATTATTTGGGTTGCGAACTGAACTATTTTTTACATGAAGCATCACTTTTTACTTAAAAGAATGACTGACAAGGAAATATGGAAATTCAAACCTGGTGTATGGCAGATATTTTCTTACAAATAAATCAAGTGAACTTATCACTAGAAGCAAAACAGTTAGGAGTGTTTGTGCCAATTATAAAATTTGAATTCTCAAGAAAAAATTAGAATTATTGAAAACTTATCTCTAAAAATTAGCTTGATAGCTCCCCAACACCTACCTTCTGATGAGATTGGTGATGAAAATTACAAATATGATGTTTAATATATCATGTTTGTGAAATGTACCAACATTGATTTTCATTTACAATGAAATGAATCAATATTTTTTTATAAGGCAGGCATAATATTTATGGCAAAATCCAACAAGGGTAAAACAAGAAAGTGAAATCACAAGTCCATCTCTCACATGAATATGCAAAAAAAATCACATTTTTTGTACCCCAAATCAAATAAAAATTTAAAAGGAAAAGAGCATGGTATTTCAATAAATACCATAATAAGCTAAAGTTTGAAATTCCATCAATATAATTAACAATGTAATTTGGGAAAAGCAAGAAGAAACAATACATAGAGAAAAAATTTGATGAAATTCAATACCAATTTATTTTTAGCAAGCTGTGGGAGGCCGAGACGGGCAGATCACGAGGTCAGGAGATCGAGACCATCCTGGCTAACATGGTGAAACACCATCTCTACTAACAATAAAAAAAAAAAAAAAAAAAATTAGCCGGGCGTAGTGGTGGGTGCCTGTAGTCCCAGCTACTTGGGAGGCTGAGGCAGGAGAATGGCATGAACCCAGGAGGCGGAGCTTGCAGTGAGCCGAGATTGCACCACTGCACTCCAGCGTGGGCGAATGAGCAAGACTCCGTTTCAAAAAAGAAAAAAAAAAGAAAGTTTCCTAAATGATGTGAAGCATGTTTATCCCCCAAAATGTGGCAAGCACTATACTTAATAATGAAATGTTGAAAACATTTTCCTTTAATATGGGAATGAAAGAAGGATGGCCACTGTCACTATACAGATTAAACATTACATTGGATGTTCTAACTTGCATAATAAATCAGAAAAAGAAGTAAAATTTATCAGCATTGAAAATGAAAATAATTAATTAAGAACATTATTATTTATAGATGATTCAATTGTGAATATAGATCATCTAAAATATGCATAGTGGAACTAACAATAGGTAAACTTTGCAAGGTTGTTATATAAAATGGTAATATATAAACTTTATTTCTGGGGGTTGGAGCAAGATGGCCAAATAGGAACAGCTCCAGTCTCCAGCTCCCAGCGCGAGCAACACAGAAGACAGGTGATTTCTGCATTTTCCACTGAGATACTGGGTTCATCTCACTAGGGAGTGCCAGACAATCGGTGCTGGTCAGCTGCTGCAGCCCGACCAGTGAGAGCTGAAGCAGGGCGAGGCATCGCCTCACCTGGGAAGCAAGGGGGAAAGGAATCCCTTTTCCTAGCCAGGGGAACTGAGACACACAACACCTGGAAAATCGGGTAACTCCCAACCCAATACTGCACTTTACCAAGGGTCTTAGCAAATGGGAACACCAGGAGATTATATCCCACACCTGGCCAGGAGGGTCCCACGCCCACGGAGCCTCCCTCATTGCTAGCACAGCAGTCTGCGATCTAATGGCAAGACAGCGGCGAGGCTGGGGGAGGGGTGCCCACCATTGCTGAGGCTTAAATAGGTAAACAAAGCCACTGGGAAGCTCGAACTGGGTGGAGCTCACAGCAGCTCAAAGAGGCCTGCCTGTCTCTGTAGACTCCACCTCTGGGGACAGGGCACAGCTAATCAACAACAACAACAACAACAACAAAGCAGCAGAAACCTCTGCAGACGCAAACGACGCTGTCTGACAGCTTTGAAGAGAGCAGTGGATCTCCCAACACGGAGGTTGAGATCTGAGAATGGACAGACTGCCTGCTCAAGAGGGTCCCTGATCCCTGAGTAGCCTAAGTGGGAGACATCCCCCACTAGGGGCAGTCTGACACCCCACACCTCACACAGTGGAGTACACCCCTGAGAGGAAGCTTCCAAAGTAAGAATCAGACAGGTACACTCGCTGTTCAGCAATATTCTATCTTCTGCAACCTCTGCTGCTGATACCCAGGCAAACAGGGTCTGGAGTGGACCTCAAGCAATCTCCAACAGACCTATAGCTGAGGGTCCTGACTGTCAGAAGGAAAACTATCAAACAGGAAGGACACCTATACCAAAACCCCATCAGTACGTCACCATCATCAAAGACCAGAGGTA
>NW_016813010.1:492975-496470 GCF_001698545.2 Rhinopithecus bieti | reverse complement strand
TTCATAGAAAGAAATGTAATGAAAAATGTAAAAAACTTTTACCACCCTATAAATATTTATATTTTAAAAATATAGTAATTAAGATAAGGTAGTATTAGTGCAAGAATATTAAAATATTATATATCTACTTATATATATACACAATTAAGATTGGATAGTTATATAGAAAAATAATTATCTTATCTCATACTTGACATCACATACACAATTCAAATCTACCTGAAATGCAGATATGTGAAAATTATAATAAAGAGTCCTGAAGAGTCCTATAGGAAGATATATTCATAACTCTGATGTTATGCAAATATTTTTTAAACCAGACATCCAAAGCAATAACCATATAAGAAAATATTGGTAAATAGTTCTTCAATAAATATAATAATTCCTCTTTAACGAAAAACACTAGAATTAAAGTGAACAGACAAACCTCTATGTGAGAGAAATTATTTTCATAAAAGGTGTCTGAAAGAGAATGGTCATATCCTGTTTACCTAAATAGCTTCTACAAATCAATAATAAAAAGACAGACATCCGACCATAAAAAAATACGCAGAAGTCTAATAGTGCTCTTAAGAGAATATCAAAATTGCAAGAAACATATGAAAAATTGCTTAGATCACCAGGAAAATACAAATTAAAGCCAGAATGCGGCCTGGCAGGGTGACTTATACCTGTAATCTCAGCACTTTGGGAGGCCAAGACTGGCAGATCACTTGAGGTCGGGAGTTTGAGACCAGCCTGGCCAACATGGTGAATCCCTGTCTCTACTGAAAAATACAAAAATTAACCGGTTGTGGTGGTGCATGTCTGTAATCCCAGCTGCTCAGGAGGCTGAGGCAAGAGAATCTCTTGAACTCGGTAGGCAGAGATTGTAGTGAGCCGAGATAGCGCCACTGCACTCCAGCCTGGGCAACAGAGCGAGACACTGTCTCAAAAGAAAAAGAAAAAAATAATAATAAGCTCCGATGAAAAGACATGCTACACATTTAAGTATTGCTACAATGTATTTTCTTCTTCTTCTTCTTCTTTTTTTTAATAATAACAAATATCGATGAGGTAGAAGTGCAACCAGAATATTCCTGAATCACTGTAGGAACACAAATTGTACAATTGCTTTGGAAACAATTTTATAGTATACATATCCTATACTCTCAAGTGCATATCCAACAGAAATTTGTACACACGTGTCCAAAATATGTGGAAAATAGTATATCAACCTTATTTCTAATAGCCCCAAACTCTAAAAATATAAATATATATTGTTTATTTTTATACTACCTTAATAACATGGTGACTTCCTCAAACTAATATTGACTGAAGATATCCAGAGAAGTAAGAATATATGCTGCATGGTGTTATGTATATACAGTTCAAAAATTGATAAAACTATGTTGTTAAAAATCAAAGGTAGTTACTTTGCTGGGACAGTCACTGATTCAGATATTATCCTTGAGACTGGAAGTGATCTATTTCATGATCTGGATGATGTTTAAACAGACATGTTTGCTTTGTAAATATTCATCAAGGTGTACAATTAAAGTTTGTCACTGTTTATATCATATATATGTCACTCTTCAATATTAAATTTACTTTATTAAAAAAGTGGAAATAATGTGTTCAAATATCAATTCAGAGATGTACAATTGAAGAAATGCTTTTATCTATATTTTCTCTTCTTCAAAATCTGGGCCTCAAATAGCATATATTTTCTGTTTTTTTCTTTGGTGAGTTGGGAATGTCATCACTGCCATGTTAACATGCCACACTAGCCTGTTAGAGGAAGAGAAACTAAATGGAAGAGAAATGAGGCACTTCGGGTGACAGTAACTATTTCTCAACATACTGCAAGCATGAGTGACAGAAAAAATCTATGCCCTAGTGAGTGTATTATCTGTAGTATCTGCTTCTTCCTTTGTCTTTATTTTGGATTACTTAAATCATTGGAACTATACCCATTGTCATTTAAATATATAAACTAATTATGATGTATGCATAAAATGGAATATGCTCAACAATAAAATGTAATGAACTACTGATACATGTCAAACCATGGCTGAGTCTTGAAAAAAATATGAGAAGCGAAAGAAATCATTAAAAAAGAACAACACTATAAGATACCATTTATACAGAATTCTAGAAAATGGAAAGTAATTGATAGAAATAGTGCAAGTCAGTGTTTAGAGGAAGAAGTGGTAGGAAGGAAGGAGGAGAGGCACAAGAAAACATTTGAGAGTGATGGATATGTTCGTTATTCTTATTGTGGTGATGTTCTATGTGTACATTCATGTTAAGATTTATCAAACTTTATGTGCAGTACATTATATGTTAATTATTCCTCAACAAAGTGGCTTAAAACACAGAAAAATATACAAATGATATACAAATGAGTGGGAATATTTGGCATGGAGAAAACTTTACTATTTTTCAGACCATTGTTTCCATACTCCTTAAGAGTTCATGGAATGTATTCAGCTTTATTCGTTGGCATCCATGAAACACTGAGAGATGGGTATTATTATTTCTTACTTTATAGGTAGAGTATATTCAGACAGATTAAGCAACTTAATGAGAGTCACCCAGCTATTGTTATCACGTCTGTAACTAGAATGTATTAATTTCTATCCATAACCCATTTTCTGAGTGCTTACCCTATGACAAGCTTTATTTTTGAAACCAGAAATAATGAAAAGACCAAAGTGGACCTTCTTTATGATGAACCTTCCTTTCTTATGATTGTGGAATAATTGCTGTTTGAGGGAAACAAGGACAAATTGTACAAACCAGGACAGGGCTGTCACCCCCATTTTCAAAAGACAGCCACAGGCATCAATGTTTGGTTTAGATGAACTGGGACTAAAGGGATTTGGTATTATTTCTTTCAGGGTTAATTCTCCTGGACAGTTCCTAGCCTCCTACACTATTTAACTTCTCACCTGGCTGGACCTCTTTGGCAGAGTTAGAATATTCTTAAAGGACTTCTCTTACAATCAGAGGTGGTTGTAGAAAGCATTTTTTTCTTTCTTTGTCTAAGTTTATCTCTGTTTTTCCCTTAATTCCTTTTCCTTCTCTTTTTTGAACTCAAAAAATTCCCATTTGAAATCAGATTTTAGAGTCCAGCATCTAGATAGGAGGCAGGTGGCCAGTAGACAGCCCATTGCCCATCATTGATTTATACTGACTACACAGCAATTATGTATTAGTCCATTTTAACAGAATTGTGTGGTTAATTTGGTTTTATATGTTTAGGGAATTGTTTGAGTCAATTTGTTATTTTTGTATGACTGATAAATTAATCTACTAATATTTATTTAGTGCCTGACAAGCATCATCAAGACAGAACCCTGACCTTTACTCAATTTTAAATGCATTTACATACAGTGTTTTCATGGCATTATCAGGATTTAAAAGAAGGAATTAACTAAAGTAAATATGTTTACATATATGAGAAAAGACATCTAAATAGAAACCAAAAGGCAATATATATATATATATATA
>NW_016813010.1:482022-492755 GCF_001698545.2 Rhinopithecus bieti | reverse complement strand
TATATATATGTATATATATATGTTTATATATATTTCTATGTTTTTGTATATATATTTGCAGATGGGTTTGACTAACACATAACTGCTGTGTAGTCAATTCTTAAACTACCATTTTGCAGGAGCTAGTTTCCATTAGTGCAAATGAAACTAGAAATTTTCTTTATATATCCTTACGTTATTAAGGACTTCCACATTAGTGAACAGACAAGAAATTTTACCTGAGAATCTTGAAATCTATTTTGAATTTCTTAATTTTTTTTTATTTCAAAGAAAGAATCATTTGCAAATTGAATAATAAATATGGAATAGTCGAAACAGACAAGAAAACGCCAAGACAGAGTTTATAAAGACAATTTAAAAGAAAATGCCATATAAGAAAGATGCAAAATGTAAATGAGAGAAGAGCTTAAATGAGAAGAGAAAGAAATGGGAGCTCACTTGTGTATATGCTGCACCATTAATTCAGGGTATCACTGGGGAAATAACTTTAATGACCACTGCCTATATTACTTTTATTTGGGTGCTTTCTTTGTGCTATGACATTTCTAGGCTGCAAGATTTTTGAAAGTTGTATTTTCAAGCCTCACAAGATTCATAAAGCAAACATATGTATCCCCAAGTGAAGACATTTCTGAAGCATCTGTTGCTAAATTTTCTTAGTTTAATTTTTGTTTTTCTTGTAGAAAATTACATTGTAGATATCTCTATTCCAACTGAAGTTATGGTTAAAAGCTATTAAAATTGAAATCATATGATGAAGAATTTACTTTTAAACAGAGTAATTAGTAATGTGGTAAATCTATAGTATCATATTGATGGAAATATATACCTAGAGAATTTAATGCAGCTTGTAAAATGGCTAAGTAGTGATGATATTGGGAAAAGTTTAAATCATGCACTGTCTTGAAACAGATGTATGGTGAGAAGAAGTACATTTTTACCCTTTATGCAAGTAATTACTTACCCCATATTAGGAAAATGTGCAACAATTCATCAAGTAATTTGAGTGGTCTATTGGAAAATTACACTATTTCATAAATGCCAAAGGTATCCAAAGTGAACTTCTTAAGCTATAATGAACATACTTGGAGAATGAAATCTAATATTGTTTGCCTATTTTGCAATATGAAAAAAAAATACAGAAGAATAACTGCTCAGCTAAGGGTAACAATCCAGATGTGAAGCCATTTTGGTAGCAAAAGGAAATTAATAAGCTTGGGGACACTAGACAATCATACATTTTTGAAAGCAATTAACAATATATAAAGGATAATCCCAAACTGAGAGTTTCATTCCTGAAAATAGGTTAAACTGATCAGGTAAGAAGGTAAAACTACAGAAACATTGCCTATGATTAATGTGAGATATTTCAAGAAGGGTATTGAAATCATTCATAAAAGTAAATTATTTAAAAACAAGGATAGGTTTACAAGTGAATTATTTTTAAAAAGATAAAACTGTTAAACATAAGAAGATAAGTACATTTTATGCAAATACCTGGAACTGGGATTTAAAGAAATGAGAGGGTTCAGAAACACAGAAAGGGACCTAGTTAAATAAATATATACCCACAGTGTTACTAAGCCATTAATATACTTCAGTATAATTAAATCAATTTAAACTTTCATAATAGAGACATAAAAAATGAACATTGAATATATGATATTATTTAAAACATATTAGCACTTCTGCTAAATATCATTTTTCATAAAAGGTTTCTTTGAAATAACTAATAAAGTAAGTAGCATAGTACAATGTGTAATAATGAAGCAGAAAACTAACTTACTGTTCTTAGCTACATTAAATACACTGGGATTTCTTATAAAATCTGAAATTCAAACAGTGATTTTGAAGAAGAACATCTTTTAAAATTTCTCACAAAATACCAGTTATATCAAATCAGGTTATTACCAACTTTCTTTCTTTAATTATTCTTACAATCCTATAGCCCCAAGTGTGCATGTTTACCATTATGAATAGGACTGAAATAGAAAAGTGAAGATGACATTGCTAATTGTAGCAAAAAGTTTACAATGAACAGGTGGTCACCAGGCTGAAATATTTAAATGGCAAAATCCATATAGTAACATTTCCTCAATCACTGGAATTCAACTCAAATGAGTTAAAATAATGTTAGCAAAAGATAGAGTGTCTCATGAAGACTGCCAAAGGAATGAGTCTACTATTTCTGGAAAGTCAAGCCATTGAGATAATATAAGTAGGCCATTTGATGCTATATAGTATGTCCTACTTCCAACAAAACAATGCAAGTTTCTCTTTAACTTCTTAAAGGCTACATCTGTTTGTTTGCCTTTTTTCTTTTTTTATTTTGGTAAAAAACATCTAACATTAAATTTACCATCTTAGCTATTTTAATGTGTACAGTTCAGTAGTGTTAAGTATATTCACATATCTCCAGAACTTTTTATACTTTGCAAAACTGAAACTCTATATCCATTTAACAACACCCCATTTTCTCCTCACTCTATCCCCTGCTAACAACCATTTTACTTTCTATTTCTCTGAAATTGTCTACTTTATATATCTCATGTAAGTGGAATCATACAGTAGTTGTTATTTTGCAACAGGCTAGTTTCACTTAGTATAATGTCTTCATACACTATATAAAAGTTCATCTATGTTATAGCATGTAACAGAGTTTCCTTCTTTTTTAAGGTTGAATTATATTCCATTGCGTATGTGTGTGCATGTATGCATGTATGTAGCCTATTAAATGGTGTTTTTACCTCTCAATATAAATTCTACAGTAATATGGATACTAATATGCTAACATCTCAAAATACAAGATGAACTTTTTTTGTCGGTATTGTATTTAATTCAAATGCATTTTAAGATACTTTAAAATAATTTATATTATGTATAACTAAGCTACACAATTTATAATATTTTACAGAGCTGAAATCTTATAATAACAGTAGTCAAGATTCGTGGTCAAAACGTATAGAAGATTTTTTTTTTTTTATTTTACTACATTTTGCATACTTGTTTCATTCCTCTAGAGCAAATCATTGTACTAAAGTGTTAAGAATATCCATCCTTGCCAAAAGAATTTGCAGTGTTTTACGAAATTTTATTAGAGGATTTATTTCTTTACGTCATTTATCCACAGCTTCTGTATCTTAAAAAAAAAAAAAAATTGTGCTGAGCAACTGTTCTGATTTCTTTACAAACATTTTTGGTACTGGGTATAAAACAAATGATTATATTTCACTTTACATTGGCCACAAAGATGCCTGTGGTCAGATTTGCAGGCCTCAAGCTAAATACCGTTGGAATACCATTCAATGTGTTAAGGTCCTTAACTTATTGTGGTTTGGTTTTTAATTTTCTTCTAACCTTACTTTTCTTTCTCTCATTTTATTTATTTACTTCATAATTGATAGTTGGTACATAACCTTACTTAAGAATGAGGCAGAGGTAAAATAAACATTATTGAATCAGCAAAGATACTTGAACTTGTATTCCAAAATGTAAAATAGAAACATCGAATTGTGGACCTTGTCTCTTCTGTGCAATCTAAGTATAATTTGAGTCAGAATGATTTCCTTTCCTTAGTAGTTACTTATTTACTTCTATAATCCCTTGTTCTTTCTTCTTTCTCTGTTTAATTAAAGATGTACTACCTCTGCAGAAAAGAGTTTTCATTCATCACCTGTAAAATCAAGCTTGTCTGTGTGATGCTTTAAATATGTTTATAACATGAAGATAACATCTGTTCAAAACGTTCTTGGCATTAAATGATTAAATTAAATGATACTACATGCTTACTCAATTCTTATTACTGTTTTTCCTTCAGTCGAAATCTTTGGTAAACTTCAACCTTTCATTACTAGCTTAAAAAAGATAATAGTAAAGATTAATATATAGGAAAATTAGTAATTATATATTTAAAGAATAAAAGTTTCTAAATTTTCCCCGTGCATTTTGTGTCACACTGTATTGTCCCTTTTCTCTCAATCTTTTATTTTGATAAGTTTGTTCACATACCTTTTCAAGTTCTTGCATGAAAATAAACACCCACAATCAGCAAATAAATACAAATTATTCTAAAATATCCACTGAAAAGAAGATAATAACTCAGGTTGTTTTAAAATTGTGCAAGCAATTTAGTGTTTATATTTAGAAATTTGGTAATTACCATCAGTCCTATTCATTACATTTCAAAAGTAGAAGAAATAATAAGTCAAATTGACACTTATTTATTCATATTCATGGAGAGAAAAATAATAACTTATTTGCTTAACAGATCCTGACCATTGTTGTAGGTCCATCTGTACCTGTAAACACGTGCAAAACTGTCTACTCACACCAGAAGACACCATCCACTTTTTTTTAAACTAAAAATTCAGTGACAAAATGGCCACATTTTTAACAATCGTAAAGTATTGCCTTCCTTTGCCAATATGGATGTATTACAGCAATATAAAGTTTGAAAGCTATTCTGGTTATTGTTAAGGATTTTAAAAGGACTGGCCACACTCAAAGCAATGAATAGAGTGTTTTCTTTTTGCCAACTTTTATTTATTAATACGTTTAATTAAAATACACAGCAATCTTTGTACAGTGTCTGTTATGCATATGGAAATACCTATCAAACTGAGACATTTACCAAAATATTAAAAGAAAACAGAAAGAACAACACAGAAGTAAATTATTTTGACTAGTATATTAATAACAATAGCGCCAATCTGATGGATTGAGAGCCTCCCCCTGAAAACATGCATCTTTTAAATACCAGTTTCATGGTTTCGAATGCAGAGACAGACATATTCTGACTGTATACATGGAACTGTCAAACATTCCTCTTTGAAACCATCTCATCTATCAAAGGGTTTGGGCTGCTGAGGCTGGCTGCCATCTTTTGATCGAGAGAAGAGCTGCACAAAATGTTTACTTTGACAGTTATTGTACTGTGTTGTGAACAGAAGTTGTGAAGGAGATTTGGGATGTGCCTCAAGCTTGACACCTGCCTGAGGAAGAAGAGTGGGAAGTTTCTCTCAGATAAACTCATAGGAAGATGGGGGGTAATGCAACATTTTAGCCAATACAATCATTGCAGGTGCTATCCCCAAGAGAGAAAGGTCCACTTTCAACATAGAGTTTCTCATTTTCAGTCCAAATATTTTTTAAGCTTGAGATTAAGAGAGATAAATGCTGACTTTGGCCAAAAAATAAAAATTCAAATTAAAAAAGCAGACCAGGGACCACAGTCCTGACTTCTGTATACTCAGTGTGGGTTTATAAATTCATTTAAAATCTCCCCTTCACTAGTTTCTCTGATATTCCTAGGTATCAGAAATAGAAAGATTACTGGCATACTTTAAGACATGGTTGTCCTATAATGATGAAGAAGTGTTTATGTGTGTTTGACTGGATACATTCTTCACTTTGTTACCATATGTGCAACATGGTCAGATGGTTAATGAGTTTTCAGGGCTGAAATGCATCTGGTCCAACTTTAAACTTATGGTTTATAATACTTCACTGGAAAGCATGTAATTAATCTTTCAGAGGATAATCTGCCATAACTCCTAAACTAATTAAGAATAGACATTCTTTTTCAACAGGATTTGAAAATTAAGCTGTATACAGGTTAAGAAAAAAATAAAAGGTCTCTACATTCATAGGAGAGTAATAACATCTAAGGTAAATTCGGCCCTTCACTTCCTACTCCTCTGCTTATCCTGCTGATAGAAATATGCCCCTGCATTGAATGTATGTTTTCAGATAGCCTTTCGCTTAAGGAAAAGGTCAATCTCTTATACATCTTTGAATCCTGAGCATCTGGTAAGGAGTAAAAGCATAGAAGGTGTTTACTGATCAAAATATAGGAGTTAATTCAGAGAAACCCCATCTTGCAATCCATGAATTTACACAAGTATGTGGGAAAATATATACACATTACTGACACATATACAAATATATATATATACACACACATATGTTATAAATGAGTAAACTGAGGCCCAGAATTTAAAAAAAATATATAAATCAGACTGATGGTTCTGTTTCAGTTGTGATTCAAACAAAGAGAACCCGATGCTTTCAAGTTCTTAGCGCTATGTTTGATGAGCCACAAAATAGTTCTTCAGGTTGTAACCAAATTTCTGTAATCATTGTCATCTTCCTAACTATAGTGGTTTTAAAATTGATCATACTTATAAGTATTATAAACAATTCATTATAAATTATAAATTATAATTCATTTTCTAGTAAAATTTCTGTAAATTGTATTAGAGAAT
The DNA here is from genome assembly GCF_001698545.2 of Rhinopithecus bieti. Lineage (NCBI taxonomy): Eukaryota > Metazoa > Chordata > Mammalia > Primates > Cercopithecidae > Rhinopithecus > Rhinopithecus bieti. The sequence goes on along the minus strand of NW_016813010.1, from coordinate 486,492 downwards.
AAATAATATATATCTTTTCTTTTTTGTTCAAAATGTAAAAATTTTGTAAAGCATAATAAGTTACACTACTAACAGCATTGTAAATGTTGCCGCTTTCTTCACATCTTTGCCAGCATTAGATATTAAGAGGCTTTTCCTTTGAAATTTTGCTAGTGATAAAATGTAATTGTTTTAATTTACATATTTTAGCTTGGAAATTTTCATGTTTACTTACTGGTGGCATTTTTGCTTTAATTTTATATTCATGCTCTTTGAAAATGTATCTATTTATGTTTCAGTGTATTTCACATCAATTTGTGTACCTAACTAATTAACGATGACACTGGATCGTTATTATGCTGGATGTGAATTTTTCCTAGTATTTTGTTCATTCTATTATTTAATGTATGTCCTGTAAAATTATGTGTTTTCCAATTAACTTACCTTTTCCTCAAATAATTATATTTTGTTTAAGCTCAAGATATTTTTTACTCTAGAAATTTGATAAGGATTCCTTGATAATTTTTCTATTTGAATTACTTTTCTATATTTAATCTAGCAGAAACATATTTCAGTTTGTTGGATAAAATGACCCTTCTTTATTTTAAAATAGACCTACAATAAAAATGTTTATGAATTCATTTATTAATTCATTCATACATGCATTCATTAATTCAACAAATAATAATTTAAAACCCACTTTCTTTCAGCCATCGTGCATATTTTCCAAGAGAGAAATATTGTTAAGATAGAAACTGTCTTGAGGACTTCAGAGTTTGTAGACTTATATCAGTGCAGTCTTCCTGAGTGATCATTTTATAATAAATTAGTGAATAATTATGGCATATATAAAAAAATAAAAACATCATTTAAATAATTTAAGATCTATTATAGGTTTAGACTCAACTGAAAGAAATCAGGAAATTAAAAATCTATATCATAGCTCACTAGCCCCCAGTTACTTAGGTGTTATGTATCTAAACTGTCTGCCATTTTACTAAATTAAAAAAAAAAACTTAAAATATATATAGTGTATTATTATTATTACTATTATTATTATAATCATAATTACTAACCTAGATCTCTATATAGCCTTAATAGCCTGTGGGTCCCCATAATAATAGATTTTAATCATCCAGCAAATAAAGAGAAGGCTTAAAGCAAAAAGTGGCAGTAAACTTCCCTGTCTCAGTGCAGTGTCAAAGCTAGTGAACGAGATGAATGGTGAATGTGGTGAACCCATACTGGGTTGCATCAAAAACTTTCGGTAACTCTTGGCTCTTAATGCAATACAAAAAAAGTTCTTTATTTGAAAAGTTAGTTTTAATTCACCTCTCACTTTCTACTTTTGAGGACTTCTACCTTGCATGTAGTAACTTCTCAACAAATGATTATGAGAATCAAGTAATTTTACTGGAATAGTCAGGGTAAACATTCTCAAGGTTTTTGGTCAAAATTAATAGGGGAAGGCACCAAAAGAGAAAAGTTGAGTCAGCTTCCAAGAAATTAAGTAACTGTGCAAAGAAAAATATATTCATTCTTTATTTTGAAGATTCTGCTGTTAAATTCAGAGTATTAAAGGGCATAGCAAGGGTTTCTGGTGAGGAAAAAACCAATAGCATGGAGTTCTTTGTGGCCAAGGAGACTGCCTAAATTATTGCTCTCAGTTTTGCTGGTCTTTTGTTTACATTGCGTTGGATAAGCTCTGGTCAATGTGCTCAACCTTCTCAGGCTTCTTAGGCTCATCTTTCATGTGCTATATCAAATGAAGATTTTCATAATATAGAGGAGTCACACAGATCTTTCTCCTCCCAGATTTAATGGGGTATTAATACAGTTTGAGTGTGTCACCATCCAAATCTCATCTTGAATTGTAACTCCCACATTTCTCATGTGTCGTGGGAGGAACCTGTTGGGAGGTAATTCAATCATGGTGGTTGGTCTTTCCTATGCTGTTCTTGTGATAGTCAATACGTCTCATGAGAGCTGATGGTTTTAGAAATGTGAGTTTCCCTGCACAAGCTCTCTTCTCTTGTCTGCCACCATGTGAGATGTACCTTTCAACTTCTGCTGTGATTGTGAGGTCTCTCCAGGCACATGGAACTGTAAGTTCAACAAACTTCTTTCTTTTGTAAATTGCCCAGTCTCTGGTATGTCTTAATCAGCAGTGTGAAAACAGATTAATACAGGTATAATTAGAAAATAAAGGTGGTAAATTATGTTTTGATACATGTATGTACTATAAAAGGGTTACAATAATCAAGTTTATTAACATACCAATCACCTCATACATTCCCATTTTTTCTGTACTAGATCAAGAATTCTTAAATGGGACATGTAATCAAATCACAACTCATAAAAGAAAGATAAGATCTATTAAATGTCATTAATGTAAAAATTACTCTTCAAAGCACCATTTAATTTTTTAAATGAGCACTTTGGGAGGCTGAGGTGGGCACACCACTTGAGCCTAGGAGTTCAAGACCAACCTAAGCAACATAATAAAACCTCATCTCTACAAAAAATACACAAAATAAAATAAAATAGTTAGGTGGGGTGGTGCATGACAGTGGTCTCAGCTACCTAGGAGGCTGTGGTGGGAGGACCACCTGAGCCTGGGAGGTCAGTGCTGCAGTGAGCTGTGATCATGTCACTGCATTCCAGCCTGAGCGACAGAGTGACACCCTATCTCAAAAAAAAACCTATAAAATATAAATAATTTTTAACTAATGTGTAATGAGAGGTACCTACTATGGTATCATACAGAGTAGTTTCACTGCTAGCATTTCTCATCTATATATGAGAAAAATGTTTATATATATGTGTGTATATATATATATACACACACACACAAAAGAATTTGCTAATGAATAATAATTTATAAAATAATTTATAAAAACAAAACATAATAATACAATTCAATAAACATTAGACAAGTATTTTAACAGAAAATCCACAGAAGTCAGTCTATGAAAATTTAATAAACTCTATATACTGATTGAATGGGAGAATAGAAATTAACACCATAATGTGGTAATGCTATGTACCCTCTAGAATAACTAAATTAAAAAAGATTGAAAATATCTGGCCCTTTACAGTAAAAGTCTTTCTCTATATACTGATCGAATTGGAGAATACAAATTAATACCATAATGTGGTAATACTACGTACTCTCTAGAATCACTAAATTAAAAAAGATTGACAATATCTGGCCCTTAACAGTAAAAGTCTTTCTACCTCTGCTCTTGACTATTTCTTATGCAGTAGACTGTTTTATATGACATAATTTTTATTTCTAATTTTTTAGACACATTTTCTTCTATTTTAATGTTCTTCTGTTGGTTTATAATATGTCTAAATCAATGTATTGTTTGAGCATTTATTAAAAAAAGAACATATTATCTCTATTTGCTTTAAATGTGGGATTGGTATCATCATAACGTTTCTTCTGTTTCCTTGGGTTTTTCCTTTATGAGATTTGTCACTTATTTGCATTTGTGGCTTTTGTTCTCTCTCTCTTTTTTTTTTTTTCTCCTTTCTTATCCTTTTTGTTATTTCTCTCATTATTACTCATGTTTGAATTTGGGGTAGTTGGTGGTATACTTACCATGAAATGCTAAATGATATGGTAATAATTAATGCCTGAATTACAGTTATTATATATAACACATAGTTCAGTTTTATCTTGTTACCCTCCTCACTTTAGGATCAAAGTATACGTAACAGTTACTATATGGAATATTAACTGGCACTGAGGCAGAGAAAAAGGAATCCCTATAATCTCTGGGACAGTGAAATTATCTCTCATAACTTATGCTCATCACTCATTGACCAGAACACGTCACATGGCTCCCAAGTACTGTAGGGAGTTAAGAAGTGCAATTCTAGCCTGTGCCTGCAATATTTGGAGAGCAACATTAATGAACAATCAAGTTTGGTTGGAGGTAAGCTAGGTTATACAATCTCCAATTTTAATATAAGTTTTTTTTTTCTTATTACTTACTCATGGATTCTACTACTTCTTTCAATCAAAAGTGTATTTCCCTTCAACTTTTGGCCTTAATATGTGGGTAGGATTTGTAGAAATATTATTTAAGTCACTGGTAATTTGCATATTGGTCTACTATCACACATATACTCCTCCCCACCATCTTCCATGCCTGTTAGTACCCTCATTCTTCCTAGATACGTTTTTTAAGTCATAGTAATGGCACATTAGCATGATTTATTCTCCAGAAACTTCTATGCTGATGTTGTGTGGTGTCACCCTGTATCTCTACAAATAGTCAAGCCTCTGTTTCTGAAGATGCTAAAGAAAAAGTCAATAGGATAGACTTCTGTGATAGCATTTCTGTTTTGAGAGCTCAATTTTCTGGTTAAGTCTCAGAAGATATGCACAATTTTCAACATTCACTACCATTTTAATCCATAGTTAATTGTATCTGGCAGGAACATGACAATCTTTTGGTTTGGTTTTAGGATGTTTTATTC
>NW_016813010.1:475313-479342 GCF_001698545.2 Rhinopithecus bieti | reverse complement strand
AAAAAAAAAAAAAAAAAAAAAAAGAGGGGGGAAAGTTTAGAGAAAGGGAAAAAAGAGAGTAGAACTTTTATTATTCTATACTTCAAGGAAAGTTCCTCTGATCGCTCCCCTAATTCTTTAATGGAACTATATTTCTGACTGTTCACAAACTCAAGACACTAAAGGGTTTTGTTGCTCTTTTTTCAACTTATGTCTCTCCCTTATCCCCTGGGTTCTGTGAGTACTTGCTTCAAAATATTGATCCTTCATCCTGTCCTTTGTTTTCCCACTTCAGGCCTTTACTTTTCTTACCTCTACTCTTAAACTTCGCTTCTGTCTCTTTAATCATTCCCCTTCCAGTTCATTCCAAGTACTGTGAACAAATAAATTTTCTTCAGACAATGGCCCCTAAGACAAATACTACTTATTGTCTAACACAAAGTTAGTCTTATTCTTTTCACTTAGAACAAAGGCACAAAATCTTACTTAGTTGAAACATATACTCTACAAATATAAAAGTAAACTGAGCCTAAATCTTAAACCTTAAATGTTTTGCTAAGAAATTCAGGCTTCAGAGAGCATAAAACATACACACACAGAATATTCTCTATTGACTGTAGTCAGAAGCAAACTCTGTCAGCTGATAGCTCTGATTCTCTGATTTATTTATACTGTTTTGAAATATGCTTTAATGCCTATTTTGTGTCTCTGTAAGGTCAAACACTATGTCTTCTCATATCAATATCATAGCAACATCTACTTCAGATACATTGATCAATTAACAAAATAGAAAATATAATACTGATATATTAAACTCATATTGTTTTCCAAATTGTACTGGAAAATACAGATCACTTGCATTTTATAAATAATATGTTTTGTTTGATGTTTTATTATTCCCTTATTCTTTTAATCTACAGTGTATCTTAGAAAATACTTTAAGTTCTCCAATAATTATTGATGAATTGTGCTCAAATTTGTTACTCATCCTTCTCTAGCCCTCTTGGTTTTCTCTATGTATGAAACCTACATGCTGTCCTTCATGGCAAGGAAAATTTCTGCAAAGTTTTAAAATGTTTCTTAAAATTCCTAACATAGAGCCATAGAATATTATAGCTACAAAGCCTGCGCTTATTAGCAGTAAAAACTAATTTTATTGCCTATAAGTAGAGGTATCAGTTTGTTCTTTTAAATTATTACTATATCACACATATAGTAAAACTACAATTTGTCCAGCAGTGTGCACATTTTTTAATTAGATTTAATTCAATATAGAACCATCTAAAATATCCTTTTAATAATTTAAACTAAAACAATTATCTGTAAAAAAAAAACTTTTTTATTCTGTTTTATGGTTAAAATGAGATGGCTACATTTTTTTTTTAAATCATGTTTCCTCATCCCTGTTTTTGTTAAGGATTATAACAAATTCTTGATTTGTAAGGATATTTCATAATTTATGACTTTAAAAATCTGTGCTGCCATAGCTTTTCTACCATTAACAGAGGATTTTGTTACAAATAAATAGCCTAGTAGATTTATTTTTCTCTTTTATTTAAACAGGCCACATATTGGGGATTTGTCTTAGAAATATGCCAGTTTACATCAGGATGATAACATTTTAATTAACTTATTCATAGCTTGATCTTTGACACTTTGATTTTCTGAAATTAGTGCTTTATGTTCCTATAAAAATACAAAAATAATTGTAATAGAATGGCATGATTTTATGCATTTGACATTTAGAAAATAGTGATTGCCTATTAGATGGTAGGCTAATTTTACTGACAGTTTTGACTCAGCTGTGTCTGGTTGCCTATATGCAGTTATTGCGTCCATAATTTTTTTATCACAAACAACTGGTGGCAATATGTTGTTTGGAAAACAATTTTTCCCATTTTAAAAAAGTACACTGATGTATACATCATTAGCAAAATGGTGGAATAAGCATTTTCTACTGTCATCTTCTCACAATGCATTGAATTTGAAAACCACCAATGGACAAGAGTATATTTGTGGGAATCTGGGAGTAGAGCAGAGATATTTCAGCATACCACTTGAGAAAAAATCTAAGACAGGTGCATTAAAGAGGGTAAGAAGAATAGTTTCACTATATCTCCATCACCCTTCTCCCAAGGCAGCACAGTTCTATGCCAAAAGAGAACCCCTTGGCATGTGATTCCTCCCATAGGGGAAAGAAATGTGTAATGAGTGAGCATCCAGCTTCCCCAGTTCTGCAGGACACTACCCAAGAGCCCCGCCTTCTCAACCCACCTAGAATACTGAGGATATGAGTACAGCTGAAAGGCTAAGAGAGGCTGAAAGAAAAGAAGTGAAGTAGGGATTTGTAGCAATCAGTGCTTAAAACTAAACAAAGGGCTGTACTCCTATACACTGCTTTTCAGACTACATTAGGAGACCTGTCCACTCTTTGAGACCTCTCATCAGTTGACTCACACCAATTGGCACGTGGGCACCACCAATGCTCCATGCACCTCTTCCCTCCCCACGGCACATTCCCTGTGTGTGCCCCGTAGATGGCAAATATGAGCTTTTGAAGATGGCTTGTGAGTATATTCAATTAGCCAGATTGACTCTGCAGAATTGAGAGAAGGCAGGCAAAATTGATCATTTCAGGGCACTGCCTTAGGGAAAACGAACTGGAGACTCTAGGCATCCAGCCTTCTTGTGGAGAGCAGGAGAAAGCATATGATCTTATCAGTTCTCCCCAGCCCCACGAGGAAACAAAAGGGTCAAGTGGACGCATCCATAGAAAATGTCTGAAAGACCTTCAGAAACCCTAGGCTGCTGACTGGGGAAGTAATTTCTTGCCCAGAGCCAGTCAGTGAAGACTGGAAGAAGTGACTGCTTCTTCAAATGTGAAGATAGCAGGAGGAAGTGACTGCTTCTTCAAATGTGAAAATAGCAATCAATGCAAGACTTCAAAGAAATTTAAAAACCAAGGAAACATGGCATCACTAAAGGAAAACAATAATTATCCAGTAATTGACCTAAAAGTAATGGAAATCTATAAAATAAATATTTGACAAAAATGCAAAATAATTGTTTTAAGAAAGCTCAGTGAATTTCCTTAACAAGGAAGTGAACAAGAGAACACAGATAGATAGAAAGCAAAATTAAATTTTAAAAACTACATATACACATGAACAAAATATGAGATTCAACAAAGATAAAATCATTATAAAAGGAAAAACTGAAATTCTGGAGCTGAAGAATGCAATAAATAAAATAATAAAATGAAAAATGAAATCGAGAGCTTCAATGAGAGACTTGATTAAGCAGAAGAAAGAATCTGCTCATTGAAGACAGGGCACTTAAAATTATTCAGTTAGAGGATGGGAAAAAAAACTTAAAAAGAACTTGAAAAGCTTACAGGACTTGTACCGGCCACCATGAAGAGGAAGAGTGTAAAGATCCTGGAGGTCCCAGAAAGAGAAGATAAAGAGAAAGGGAGAAAAAGTTTATATAAGAAAATAATGCTTGAGAATTTCCCAAATCCTGAGAGACGGACATCAAGGGTACTTGAGACTCAGATGGCAGATAGGAAGCAGGGCTAACTTCCAGCTTTCACTTGGAAGGACAGAACAGCGTTGTGAAGACAAATCATGAACTTTTGTTCCAAGAACTACCACAGGAGCATTCCAGGAAAACCAAAGAATTCAATGACCTTTGAAAGAAGTGGCTTGTGGCTGCAAACTCCATGAGACGGTCAAAACTCTGAGTGCCCAAAACATGAGAAGAGTAAAATTCACCTCCAAATACACACTGGGGAACCTGAAAATCCAGATCACGGAAGAAGCATTTAAATTTACTTAGAACTTAAAGGAATTTAGAGGTCCAAGCAAAATATAAAAGTAGAAGCACCAGCAGGAATAGCCGTGTAGGCACTCCCAGTTCCCAGGGAAGCCATCTCTGACTCTATCTCACAGTATAATTAGAGAAAATCTATAGGGAGAAGGAAACATCAGCTGAATTCTGTAATAATTTCAACCGTGTGTGAATTTTCCTGAGCAGAATCGGGGGGAGGGG
>NW_016813010.1:456101-474884 GCF_001698545.2 Rhinopithecus bieti | reverse complement strand
AGGGGGGTGTGGGGTTGGGGGAGAGGGCAAATAGAAAGTGCAGATAGGAACAGAAGCCCTAGCTATGGGGAGGGGTGGAGCCTGAAAGCTTTGTAAGCCTCCTTTGCTTTCTCAGCAGGGAAACTTATAGCCTGGGGAGAGATCTCAGCTCTTACTCACTGGCTACCTGTATATAAGCTCTGTGCTGTTAGCGGGGCACTGTGGAAGTGAGACTGGCCTTGCTGGCTGCATAGGAGCTGAGTGAGGCCTGTCCCTGCTGACTTGACTTTCTGCTACTTTCCTGGTGACCTTTACGACTCAGTGGAGGCAACCATAATCCCCCTGGGAACATTACTGCATTGCCCTGAGAACCACACCCCTATCCTCCACAGTGGACACAGAAAGCCCCACACAAAGAGCATCTGAGCTCAGTTACACCTAACCTTGCCCCTACCTGATGGACTTTCTCTATCTGCCTTGGTAACCAAAGACGAAAGACATAATCTTTTGGGAGCTTTATGGTCCCACCCATCATCTGAGAAACCCAAATACTTATCCAGGCAATCTTAGGGCAAGCTTGTATCCCCACCATACTACTGCAGCTGATACTCTTTTGAAAGTGCCACCTCCTGTCTGGAGGCCAACCAGCTCAAGTCATTATAACAACTCATAAAAGAACAGCCCTGTTTCAAAAAAGAAGAAAACAACAGCTAATTCCACCTCTGATAACATCCTGGCTAACCAGAGGTCCTGAGTCTGTCTATGTGACAATTTCACTGACAACACAACCAGCATTTGAGGAAACCAGCACACTTAACAAAACTACAACCAAGGACCCACCCAGACTCACTCCCCTGTTACCTTTACTGGAGCAGGTGCTGGTATCCAAGCCTGAGAGACCTGAAAGTAGATGACATCACATTACTCTTTGCAGACACTCCCCAGTACTAGCCCAGAGTCCAGTATCTCCACTGGGTGGCTAGACCCAGAAGAGTCCACCACATATTAAGCTACTCAAGGAGGCACCAGAGAAAAGTAAAATCCAACTTAAAGAAACTTATAAAAAATGCAGGATATGGACCAAAAAATCTACAGAGAAATAGATAGCATAAATAAAAAACAATCAAAACCTCTGGAAATGAATGACACACTAAGAGAAATGCTAATTATACTGGAAAATTTCAACAATAGAATTGAACAAGTAGAAGAGTTTCAGAGCTCAAAGACAAATGTTTTGAGGTAACCCAATCTGAAAAGGACAAAGAAAACATTTAAAAAATGAACAAAGCCTCCAAGTAGTTTGGGATTATGTCAAACAACCAAACCTAAAAAATAATTGATGTTCCCAAGGAAGAAGAGAAATACAAAAGTTTAGAAAACTTATTCGAGGCAATAATGTAGGAAAACTTCTCTGGCCTTGCTGGAGGTCTAGACATCCAAATACAAGAAGCTCAAAGAACACTCAGGAATTCATTGCAAAAAGATCATCACATAGGCACATAGTCACCAGGTTATCTAAAATCAAGACAAAGAAAATAACCTTAAGAGCAGTGAGGCAAAAGCATCAGGTAACCCAGAAAGAAAAACCTATCAGATTAATAGCAGATTTCTCAGCAGAAACCCTACAAGCTAGAAGGGATTAGGGTCTCCTATTTTTAGCCTCCTTGAATGAAATAATTATCAGCCAAGAATTTCGTATCCAGCAAAACTAACTTCATAAATTAAGAAAAGATAAAGTCTTTCAGTCCAACAAATGATGAGAGAATTTGCTACTACCAAGCCAGCTCTACAAGAACTACCAAAAGGAGTTCTAAATCTGGAAATAAAACCTTGAAATACACCAAAATAGAACTTCCTTAAAGCATAAATCTCACAGGACCTATAAAACAATAGCGTGCGCGCACACACACACACACACACACACACACATACAAGGGTATTCAGGCAGCAACCAGCACAATGAATAGAAGAGTATCTCACATCTCAATACTAACATTGAATGTAAGTGGCCTACATGTTCCACTTAAAAGATACAGGATGACAGAATGGATAATAATTCACTAACCCCAAGTACGTGCTGTCTTCAAGAAACTTAACTAACATATAAGGGCCAATATGAACTTAAGGTAAAGGGGTGGAAAAAGATATTCTATGCAAATGGACACCAAAAGTGAGCAGGAGTAGCTATTCTTGTATCAGACAAATCAGACTTTAAAGAAAAAGCAGTTAAAAAGACAAAGAAGGACATTATATAATTATAAAAGGACTAGTCTAACAAACAACAAATTCACAACCCTAAATAAATATGCAACTAACACTGGAGCTCCCAAATTTATAAAACAATTACTACTAGACTTAAGAGATGAGATAGACAGCAACACATTAATAGTGGAAGACTTCAACACTCCACGGACAGTACTAGACAAATCGTCAAGACAGAAAGTCAACAAAGAAAAAATAGACTTAAACTATACCCTAGAACAAATAGTCTTAACAGATATTTGTAGAACATTCTACTCAACAACTGCATTCTGTTCTTCAGCACATGGAACATTCTGCAAGATAGACCATATGATAGGCCACAGAACAAGTCTTAATAAATTTAAGAAAATTGAAATTATATCAAGTATAATTTCAAACCACAGTGTAGTAAATTAGAAATCAACTCCAAAAGGAATCCTCAAAGCCATGTAAATACATGAAATTAAATAACCTGCTCCTGAATGATCATTGGGTCAACAATTAAATCAAGATGGGAATTTAAAAGTTCTTTGAACTTATAGATAGCAGTGGCACAACCTATCAAAATCTCTTGGATACAGCAAAAGCAGTGCTAAGAGTTAAGTTCATAGCATTAAATGCCTACATAAAAAACTCTGAAAGAGCACAAATAGACAATCTAAAATCATACCTTACAGAACTGAAGAAACAAGAATAATACAAACCCAAACCCAGCAGAAGAAAATAAATAATGAAGATTAGAGCAGAACTAAATGAAATTGAAACAAACAAACAAAAATACAAAAGATAAATGAAACAAAAAGCTGGTTATTTGAAAAGGTAAACAAAATTGATAGTCTGTTAGTGAGATTAACTTAGAAAAGAACAGAGAAGATCCAAATAAGTTGAATTAGAAATGATACAGGAGATATCACAATCAATACCACAGAAATACAAAAGATCATTCAAGGCTACTATGAAGACCTTTACCTGCACAAACAAGAAAACCTAGAGGAGATGGATAAATTCCTGGAAATATACAATCCTGCTAGATTAAACAAGGAAGAAATAGAAACTCTGAATAGACCAATAACAAGCAGCAAGACTGAAATAGAAAAAAAAAAAAAAAAAAAGTCAAAAAAACAAAACCAAAAAAAAGTTTGGAACCAGATAGATTCACAGCTGAATTTTATCAGACATTCAGAGAAGAACTGGTACCAATCCTATTGAAACAATTTCAAAGCATAGAGAAAGAGAATCCTCCCTAAGTCATGGGAAAGACAAATATCTTGGGGCCCCAAAAATCACTAAGCTAAAGGGAAAAATCAAGCTGGAAACTTCTTGGGGCAAACTTGCCTCCCATTCTATTCAGTCACTTCTCTTCTCACTGAGAGAAATGGTTATATGATTGCCTCCTTTGGAGAGGCTAATCAGAAACTCAAAAGAATGTAACCATTTGTCTCTTGTCTACCTGCAACCTGGAGGCCCCCTCCCTGCTTCAAGTTGTCCTACCTTCCCAGACCAAACCAAGGTTTATCTTACATATATTGATCAATCTCTCATGTCTTCCTAAAATGCATACACCAAACTGTGTTCTGACAACCTTGGGCACATGTCGTCAGGACCTCCTGAGTCTGTCATGGGCACATGTCCTCAACCTTGGCAAAATAAACTTTCTAAATTATCTAAACCCTGTCTCACATTTTCATGGTTCACAATTATATGAAGCCAGTCTCACCCTATTATCAAAACCAGGAAAGGATATAACAAAAAAAGAAAACTGCAGACCAATATCCCTGATAAACATAGATGCAAATATTCTCAAGAAAATACTAGCTAACCAAATCCAACAGCTTATCAAAAACATAATCGATCATGATCAAGTGGGTTCATACCAGGTATTCATGGTTTAACATACTCGTCAATAAATGTGATACACTACATAAAGATAATTAAAGACAAAACTCACATGATCATCTCAATAAACACAGAGAAAGCATCTGACAAAATCCAGCAACGATTTATGATTAAAACCCTCAGGAAAACTGGCATACAAAGGACAAACCTTAAGGTAACAGAAGCCACCTATGACAAACCCACAACCAACATTATACTGAATGGGGAAAAGTTGAAAGCATTCCCCCCTGAGAACTGGGACAAGACCAGATGACCACTTTCACCACTTATCTTCAACATAGTACTGGAAGTCCTAGCCGCAGCAATCACACAAGGGAAAAAAATGAAGGGCATCCAAGTTGGTAAACTGTTGCTGTTCACCAGTGATATCATTGTATACCTAAAAAACCCTAAAGATTCATCCAAAAATATCCTAGATTTAATCAGTAAGTTCAGTAAAATTTCGGGATATGAAATCAATGTATACAAATCAGTAGCACTGCTATACATCAACAGTGACCAAGCTGAGAATCAAATAAAGAACTTTACTCCTTTTACAATAGCACCAAAAATAAAAAGCAAACAAAAAATTTAGGAATATACCTAACCAAGGACATGAAAGAATCTATAAGGAAAACTACAAAACACCACTGAAAGAAATCATAGAAGTCACAAACAAATAGAAACACATCCAATATTCATGGATGGGTAGAATTAAACTGTGAAAACGACCATACTGCCAAAAGCAATCTACAAATTCAATGTAATTTCCATCAAAATAACACCATCATTCTTCACAGAACTAAAAAGAACAATCCTAAAATTAATATGAAACCAAAAAAGAGCCCTCATAGCCAAAGCAAGGCTAAACAAAAAGAACAAATCTGTAGATATCACATTACCAAACTTCAAACTCTACTGTATGGCTATAGTCACCAGAACAGCATGATACTGGTATAAAAATAAACACATAGACTAATGGAACAGAATAGAGAACCCCAAAATAAAGTTAAGTACTTACAGCTAACTGAACTTTACAAAGCACACAAAAACATAAAGTGGGGATAAGACATCATATTCAACAAATGGTGCTGGAATAACTGGCAAGCCACATGTAGAGAATGAAACTGGATCCTCATCTCTCACCTTATACAAAAATCAACTCGAGATGGATCGAAGACTTAAATCTAAGACCTAAAGCCATAAAAATTCTAGAAGATAACATTGGAGAAAACCTTCTAGACACAGCCTTCATGACTAAGAACACAAAAGCAAATGCAACGAAAACAAAGATAAATAAATGGGAATTAATTGAACTAAAGAGGTTCTGCACAACAAAAGAAATAATCCACAGAGTAAACAGACAACCCATAGAGTGGGAGAAAATCTTCACAAACTATGCGCTTGAAAAAGGACTAATATCCAGAACCTACAAGGAACTCAAATCAGCAAGAATAAAACAGATAATCTCATCAAAAAGTGGGCTAAGGACACGAATTAGACAATTCTCAAAAGAAGATACACAAATGGACAACAAACATGAAAAATGCTCAACATCACTTATGATCAGGGAAATACAAATCAAAGCCACAGTGCGATACTACCTTATTCCTACAAGAATGGCCATAATTTAAAAATCAAAAAATAAGAGATATTTGTGTGGGGTGTGTTAAAAAGGTAACACTTTTACACTGCTGGTAGAAATGTAAACTAGTACAACCACTGTGGAAAACAGTATGGAAATTCCTTAGAGATCTGAAAGTAGATCTACCATTTGATCCAGCAATCTCACTACTGGATATCTACCCAGAACAAAAAGAAGTCACTGGACCAGATGTGGTGGCTCATGCCTGGTTGGCATGATCCAAGGTTGGCGGATCACCTGAAGTCAGGAATTCAAGACCAGCCCGGCCAGTGGTGAAATCCCACCTCTACTAAAAATACAAAATTAGCCAGGCATGGTGGTGCACACCTGTATTCCCAGCTACTTGGGAGGCCGAGGCAGGAAAATCACTGGAACCTGAGAGCAGGAGGTTGCAGTGAGCCAAGATTGCATCATTGCAATCCAGCTTGGGTGACAGAGTGAGACCCTGTCAAAAAAATAAATAAATAAATAAAAGTCATTATATGAAAAAGACACTTGCACATACATGTTTATAGCAGCACAATTTGCAAATGCCAAAATATGGAACCAGCCCAAACGCCCATCAACCAGTGAGTGGATAAAGGAAATATGGTATATATATTCTGTGGAATACTACTCAGTCATGTAAAGGAATGAAATAATGGCATTCAAAGCAATTAGGATGGAGTTGCAGACTATTATTCTAAGTAAATCAGTAATGGAAAACCAAACACATACTCTCAGTTTTAAGTAGGAGCCAAGTTATGAAGATGGGAGTGGGTGAGGAATGAAAGACCACAAACTGGGTGAAGTGTACACTGCTTAGGTGATGTGTTTACCAAAATATCAGATATCACCACGAAAAAATATATCCATGTAATCAAACACCACCTGTTCCCCAAAATCCTATTAAAATAAAAAAGGATACATCAGAATAAAAGTTCCCCAAACAGGTTCAATAAAAATAAAACTTCACTGAAACATATAATAAGCAAATTGTGAAAAATCAAAGAGAATTTTGAAAGTAGCAAGAGAAGAGACTTGTCACAAGAAAACTTTTATTAGACTATCAGCAAATGTATTGATCAAAAACCTTTAAGCTGAGGAGACAATGGGATGATGCATTCAAAGTGGTAAAAGAAAAGAGACTACAAACCAAGAATACTTTACCTGGCATATCTATCATTCAGAAAGGAAGGAGACATAAAGACTTTCCCAGAAAACAAAAACTGACAGAGTTCATTACCACTAGACCTACCTCAGAGCAAATGCTAAAGGAGACTCTTCAAACTGAACCAAAATAATTCTAATTAGTGACAAAAAAAAAAATGAAATTATAAAATTTACTGGAAAAGGTAAGTATGTAATAAAATTCAGAATACTCTAATATCGGAATTGTGGTATATAAATCACTGTTCATTCTAGTATAAAAGTAAACAAACTAACATATGTACCATAACTATGACTATCATAAATTAATAGATATACAATATTAAAAACACACACACACATATTTTGACATCAAAATCATAAAATATTTGGGGTGTGTGTTTAAATGTTGAGTTTGGGTATGAGAACAAATGTAAGTTTCTGTAGCATTAACCAGATAGCTACAGCTATAAGATATTTCATGTAAGCCCCATAATAACCACCAGAAACCCACTTATGTACAAGAGAAAGAGGCAGAAACAAAAGCACACTACCACACAAAACTCATCAAATCACAAAGGAAAACAGCAATAGAGGAAAAAAGGAACAAAGAAGCCATTATATAGTCAGAAAACAACTAACAGAACGATAATTGTGAGAATTGTTAGCTATCAATAATTAAATTTTCCAATCAAAAGATATAAGTGGCTAAATGAATTAAGAAAAAGAGGGGTCAGGTGCGGTGGCTCGTGCCTGTGATCCCAGCACTTTGGGAGGCTGAGGTGGGTGGATCATGAGGTCAGGATTTCAAGACCAACCTGACCAACATGGTGAAACCCCATCTCACTAAAAACACAAAAATTAGCCAGGCGTGGTGGCATGCACCTGTAATCACAGCTACTCAGGAGGCTGGGGCAGGAGAATTGCTTGAACCCAGGAGCCGAAGGTTGCAGTGAGCTGAAATTGTGCCAGTGCACTCCAGCCTGGGTGACAGAATGAGACTTTGTTTCAAAAAAAAGATCCTCTGTCCAAGATGGCTGAATAGGAACAGCTCCAGTCTACAGCTCCCAGTGTGAGTGGAGGAGAAGATGGGTGATTTCTGCATTTCCAACTGAGGTAGAGGGTTCATCTCACTGGGACTTGTTGGACAGTGGGTACAGCCCATGGAATGTGAGCCAAAGCAGGGCGAGGCATTGCCTCACCCGGGAAGTGCAAGGGGTCAGGGAATTCCCTTTCCTAGCCAAGGGAAACCATGATGGATGGTACTTGGAAAATTGGGACACTCCCACCCTCATACTGTGGGAATATTTTCCAATGGTGTTAGAAAATGGCACACCAGGAGATTATATCCTGCGCCTGGATCCATGGGTCCCACTCCCACAGAGCCTTGCTCACTGTTAACACAGCAGTCTAAGATCAAACTGCGAGGCAGCCGCGAGGCTGGGGGAAGGGTGTCCACCATTGCTGAGGCTTGACTAGGTAAACAAAGTGGTGGGAAGCTTGAACTGGGTGGAGCCCACTGCAGCTCAATGAGGCCTGCCTGCTTCTGTAGACTCCATCTCTGGGGGCAGGACACAGCTGAACAAAAGGCAGCAGAAACTTCTGCAAACTTAAATGTCCCTGTCTGACAGCTTTGAAGATAGTAGTGGTTCTCCGAGCACAGAGTTTGAGATCTGAGAACACAGGCTGCTCCTCCAGTGGGTCCCTGACCACTGAGTAACCTAACTGGGAGACATCTCCCAGTAGGGGCCAACTGACACCTCATGCAGCCAGGTACCCCTCTTACACAAAGCTTTCAGAGGAAGAATCAGGCAGCAACCTTTGCTGTTCTGTGATACTTGCTGTTCTGCAGCCTCTGCTGGTGATACCCAGGAAAACAGGGTCTGGAGTGGACCTTAAGCAAACTCCAACAGACCTGCAGCTGAAGGTGCTGACTGTTAGGAGGAAAACTAACAAACAGAAAGGAATAGCATCATCATCAACAAAGAAGACATCCACACCAAAACCCCATCTGTCTGTCACCATCATGAAAGACCAGAGGTAGATAAAACAACAAAGATAGGGAGAAACCAGGGGAGAAAAGTTGAAAATTCTAAAAATCAGAGCACCTCTTCTCCTCCAAAGTATTGCAGCTCCTCACCAGCAATGGAACAAAGCAGGATGGAGAATGACTTTGACGAGTCGACAGAAGTAGGCTTCAGAAGATCAGTAATAACAAACTTCTCTGAGCTAAAGGAGAATGCTCAAACCTATCACAAAGAAGCTAAAAACCTTAAAAAAACAGATTAGATGAATGATTAACTAGAATAAACAGAGTAGAGGAAACCTTAAATGAGCTGGTGGAGCTGAAAAACATGGCACGAGAACTACGTGATGCATGCAGCACGGGAACTACGTTATGCATGCACAAGCTTCAGTAGCCGATTTGATCAAGTGGAAGAAAGGGTATCAGTGATTGAAGATCAGATTAATGAAATGAAGTGAGAAGAGAAGTTTAGAGGAAAAAGACTGAAAAGAAACAAACAAAGCCTCCAAGAAATATGGGACTATGTGAAAAGAACAAATCTATGTTTGATTGGTGTACCTGAAAATGATGGGGAAAATGGAACCAAGTTGGAAAACACTCTTCAGGATATTATCCAGGAAAACTTCCCCAGAGTAGCAAGGCAGGCCAACATTCAAACTCAGGAAATACAGAGAATGCCACAAAGACACTCCTCAAGAACAGCAAACCCAAGACTTATAATTGTCAGATTCACCAAATTGAAATGAGGGAAAAAATGCTAAGGGCAGCCAGAGAGAAAGGTCAGGTTACCCACAAAAAGAAGCCCACCAGAATAACAGTGGGTCACTGAACAGAAACTCTACAAGCCAGAAGAGAGGGGGGCCAATACTCAACATTCTTAAAGAAAAGAATTTTCAACTCAGAATTTCATATCCTGTCAAACTAAGCTTCATAAGTGAAGGAGAAATAAAATCCTTTACAGAAAAGCAAATGCTGAGAGATTTTTGTCACCAATAGGCCTACCTTACAAGAGTTCCTGAGGGAAGCACTAAACCTGGAAAGAAACAACCAGTACCACCCACAGCAAAAACAGGTCAAAGTGTAAAGACCATCAATGCTAGGAAGAAACTGCATCAACTAGTGAGCAAAATAACCAGCTAATATCATAATGACAGGATCAAATTCACACAAAACAATATTAACCTTAAATGTGAATGAGCTGAATGCCCCAATTAAAAGACACAGACTGGCAAATTGGATAAAGAGTCAAGACCCATCAGTGTGCTGTATTCAGGAGACCCATCTCATGTGCAGAGATACATATAGGCTCAAAATAAAGGGATGGTGGAAGATCTACCAAGTAAATGGAAAACAAAACAAAAAAAGCAAGGTAGCAATCCTAGTCTCTGATAAAACAGACTTTAAACCAACAAAAATCAAAAGAGACAAAGAAGGTCATTGCATGATGGTAAAGGGATCAATGCACAAGAAGAGCTAACTATCCTAAATATATATACACGCAATACAGGAGCACCCAGATTCATAAAGAAGTCCGTAGAGACCTACAAAGATACTTAGACTGCCACACAATAATAATGGGAGACTTTAATGCCACACTGTCAATATTAGACAGATCAATGAGGCAAAAAGTTAACAAGGATATCCAGCACTTGAACTCAGCTCTGCACCAAGTGGAATTAATAGACATCTAGAGAACTCTCCACTCCAAATCAACAGAAGATACATTCTTCTCAGCACCACATCACACTTATTCCAAAATTGACCACACAGTTGGAAGTAAAGCACTCCTCAGCAAATGTAAAATAACAGAAATTATAACAAACTGTCTCTCAGACTACAGTGCAATCAAATTAGAACTCAGGATTAAGAAACTGACTCAAAGCCACACAACTACATGGAAACTGAACAATCTGCTCCTGAATGACTACTGGGTAAATAACAAAATGAAGACAGAAATAAAGATGTTCTTTGAAACCAATGAGAAAAAAGACACAAGTTACCAGAATCTCTGTGACACATTTAAAGAAGTGTGTAGAGGGAAATTTATAGCACTAAAGGACCACAAGAGAAAGCAGAAAACATCTAAAATCGACACCCTAACAACACAATTAAAAGAACTAGAGAAGCAAGAGGAAACACATTAAAAAGCTAGCAGAAGACAAGAAATAACTAAGATCAGTGCAGAACTCAAAGAGATAGAAACACAAAAAAAAACCTTCAAAAAATCAATGAATCCAGGAGCTGGTTTTTCGAAAAGATCAACAGAGTTGATAGACCACTAGCAAGACTAATAAAGAATAAAAGAGAGAAGAATCAAATACATGCAACAAAAAATGCTAAAGAGGATATCACCACCAATTCCACAGAAATACAAACTACCATCAGAGAACATTATAAAAACCTCTACGCAAATAAACTAGAAAATCTAGAAGAAATGAATAAATTCCTAACACATACACCGTCCCAAGACTAAACCAGGAAGAAGTTGAATCCCTGAATAGACCAATAGCAGGCTCTGAAATTGAGGCATCAATTAATAGCCTACCAACCAAAAAAAGTCCAGGACCAGACCAATTCACAGCTGAATTCTACCAGAGGTACAGAGAGGAGCTGGTACCATTCCTTCTGAAACTATTCCAGTCAATAGAAAAAGAAGGAATCCTCCCCAACTCATTTTATGAGGGCAGCATCATCCTGATACAAAAGCCTGGCAGAGACACACACGAAAAAGAGAATTTTAGACCAATATCCCTGAGGAACATCAATGCAAAAATCCTCAATAAAATACTGGGAAACTGAATCCAGAAGCACATCAAAAAGCTTATCCAACACGATCAAGTTGGCTTCATCCCTGTGATGCAAGACTGTTTCAACATATGCAAATCAATAAACGTAATCCATCATATAAACAGAAACAAAGACAAAACCCACAAGATTATCTCAATAGATGCAGAAAAGGCCTTCAACAAAATTCAGCAGCCCTTCATGCTAAAAACTCTCAATAAACTAGATATTGATGGGATGTATCTCAAAATAATAATGTGCTATTTATGACAAACCCACAGTGAATATCATACTGAATGGGCAAAAAGTGGACGCATGCCCTTTGAAAACTGGCACATGACAGGGATGCCCTCTCTCAACACTCCTATTCCACATAGTGTTGGAAGTTCTGGCCAGGGCAATCAGGCAGGAGAAAGAAATAAAGGGTATCCAATTAGGAAAAGAGGAAGTCAAATTGTCCCTGATTGCAGATGTCATGACTGTATATTTAGAAAACCCCATCATCTCAGCCCAAAATCTCCTTAAGCTGATAAGCAACTTCAGCAAAGTCTCAGGATGCAAAATCAATATGCAAAAATCACAAGCATTCCTATACACCAATAACAGGCAAACAGAAAGCCAAATCATGAGTGAACTCCCATTCACAATTGCTTCAAAGAGAATAAAATACCTAGGAATTCAACTTACAAGGGATGTGAAGGACCTCTTCAAGGAGAACTACAAACCACTGCTCAGTGAAATAAAAGAGGACACAAACAAATGGAAGAACATTCCACTCTCATGGATAAGAAGAATCAATATTGTGAAAATGGACATACTGTCCAAGGTAATTTGTAGATTCAGTGCCATCCCCATCAACCTACCAATGACTTTCTTCACAGAATTGGAAAAAAACTACTTTAAAGTTTATGTGGAACCAAAAAAGAGCTCACATTGACAAGACAATCCTAAGCAAAAACAAAAACAAAACAGACAAACAACAACAAAAATATCAAAGCTGGAGGCATCACGCTACCTGACTTCAAACTACACTGCAAGGCTACAGTAACCAAAACAGCATGGCACTGGCACCAAAACAGAGATATAGACCAACGGAACAGAATACAGGCCTCATAAATAATACCACACATCTACAACCATCTGATCTTTGACAAACCTGACAGAAACAAGAAATGGGGAAAGGATTCCCTATTTAATAAATGGTTCTGGGAAAACTGGCTAGTCATATGTAGAAAGTTGAAACTGGATCCCTTCCTTACACCTTATACAAAAATTAATTCAAGATGGATTAAAGACTTAAACATTAGACCTAAAACCATAAAAACCCTAGAAGAAAACCTAGGCAATACTATTCAGGACATAGGCGTGGGCAAGGACTTCATGACTAAGACACCAAAAGCAACGGCAACAAAAGCCAAAATAGAGAAATGGGATCTAATTAAACTAAGGAGTTTCTGCACAGCAAAAGAAGCTACTATCAGAGTCAACAGGTAACCTACAGAATGGGAGAAAATTTTTACAATCTACTTAACTGACAAAGGGCTAATATCCAGAACCTACAAAGAACTCAAACAAATTAACAAGAAAAAAACAAACAACCCCATCAAAAAGTGGGCAAAGGATATGAACAGACACTTCTCAAAAGAAGACATTTATGCAGCCAACAGACACACGAGAAAAAGCTCATCATCACTGGCCATCGGAGAAGTGCAAATCAAAACCACAATGAGATACCATCTCACACCAGTTAAAATGATGATCATTAAAAACTCAGGAAACAACAGGTACTGGGGAGGATGTGGAGAAATAGGAACACTTTTACACTGTTAATGGGAGTGTAAACTAGTCAACCATTGTGGAAGACAGTGTGGCGATTCCTCCAGGATCTAGAACTAGAAATACCATTTGACCCAGTTATCCCATTACTGGGTATATACATACCCGAAGGATTATAAATCATGCTGCTATAAAGACATATGCATATGTATGTTTATTGTGGCACTATTCACAATAGGAAAAACTTGGAACCAACCCAAATGTCAATCAATGATAGACTGGCTTAAGAAAATGTGGCACATATATACCATGGAATACTATCTAGCCATAAAATGGATGAGTTCATGTCCTTTGTAGTGACATGGATGAAACTGAAAGGCATCATTTTCAGCAAACTATCACAAGGACAGAAAACCAAACACCTCATGTTCTCACTCACAGGTGGGAATTGAACAATGAGAACACTTGGACACAGGGTGGGGAACATCACACAGTGGGGCCTGTCATGGGGTTGGGGTAGGGGGTAGGGATGGCATTAGGAGAAATACCTAATGTAAATGACAAATTAATGGGTGCAGCAAACCAACATGGCATATGTATACACATGTAATTGTTGCAGGAAGTGAGGGATCCCGAACAGAGGGACCGGCTGAAGCCACAGCAGAAGAACATAAATTGTGAAGATTTCATGGACATTTATTAGTTTCACAAATTAATACTTTTAAAATTTCTTATGCCTGTCTTTACTGCAATCTCTGAACATAAATTGTGAAGATTTCATGGACACTTATCACTTTCCCAGTCAATATCCTTGTGATTTCCTATGCCTGTCTTTACTTTAATCTCTTAATCCCATTGTCTTCCTAAGCTGAGGAGGATGTATGTCACCTCAGGACCCTGTGATTATTGCGTTAACTGCACAAATTTTTTGTAGAGCATGTGTGATTGAACAATATGAAATCTGGGCACCTTGAAAAAAGAACAGGATAACAGTAATGTTCAAGAAACAAGGGAGATAACCTTAAACTGTGAGTGCCAGTGAGCCAGGTGGAACAGAGCCATATTTCTCTTCTTTCAAAAGCAAATAGGAGAAATATCACTGAATTCTTTTTCTCAGCAAGGAACATCCTTGAGAAAGAGAATGGTCCCTGAGGGTAGGCCTTTGAAATGGCGGTTTTAGGGGTGGCTGTCTTTTACGGTCGAAGCTAAAGAGATGAAATAAGCCCTGGTCTCCTGTTGTGCTCCCAGGCTTATTAGGATGAGGAAATCCCGCTTAATAAATTTTGGTCAGACAGGTTATCTGCTCTCAAACCCTGTTTCCTGGTAAGATGTTATCAATGACAATGCATGCCCGAAACTTCATTAGCAATTTTAATTTTGCCCCGTCCTGTGGTCCTGTGATCTCGCCCTGCCTCCATTTGCCTTGTAATCTTTTGTCGCCCTTGAAGCATGTGATCTCTGTGACCCACACCCTATTTGTGCACTCCCTCCCCTTTGAAAATTGCTAATAAAAACTTGCTGGTTTTATGGCTCAGAGAACATCATGGCACCTGCTGACATGTGATGTCTCCCCCGGACATCCAACTTTAAAATTTCTCTCTTTTGTCCTCTTTCCCTTTATTTCTCAGACCAGCCAACACTTAGGGAAGTAGAAAAGAACCCATGTTGAATATTTGGGGTGGGGTTCCCCCCAGTATGTAACAAACCTGCACATTGTGCACATGTACCCTAGAACTTATAATAATTTAAAAAAAAAGAAAAGAAAAAGGAAGACAAGACAAATTATAAGCTGCCTACAAGGTTTTCAATTTTTCTTTAAGGATATATATATATGCTTAAAGTGAAGAGATTGAATAAGATACTATGTGCAAATGGGAAATCAAAGAGACCAGGGTAGGCATTCTTATATCAGACAAAATAGATGTTAAGTGTCCCAACAAACAAAGAAGTTTATTGTATAATGATAAAGGTATCAATTTATCAAGAGGGTATAACAATTGTAATAATATATATATACCTAACACCAGTGCATGTAATGTGTAAAGCATATATTCAACTCAGGAAGGAGATACAGACGATAATACAGTAATGGTAGAGGTCTTCAGTACCCGGCTTTCAACAATGGATACATCATCCAGAAAGAAAATCAAATAGAAAACATTGAGCTTGAACTACATTTTAGACTAAGGGAACTTAACAGAAATTTACAGAATATTTCATCCAATAGGAGCATAATACACATTTTTTTTCAAGTGTATACTCAGAACATTCTTCAGGATAAATCATATATTAGATCGGAAGACAAGTCTTTAAACATTGAAGAAGACTGAAGTTATATCAAGTATCTCTTCCAACAACAATGAAAAGAAACTAGGTATCAAAAACAGGCAAGAAAAAAATGAAAAGTTAAATTAAAAAATCTCGAAACAAGAAAAAATGGAAACAAAACATACTAAAACTTGTGGGATACAGGAAAAGCAGTTCAAAGAGAGATGTTTATAGTAATGATTGCTTACATAAAGAAAAAAGAAAGCTCTCCAATAAATGATGTCACTTTACATCATAAGGAACTGGAAAAAAAAAAAAAAAAAAACAGAGTAAGCCTAAATTTAGCAGAAGGAAAAAAATAATAAAGACTGGAATAAAATGGAGGCAAAACAATAGAAAATATTACTAAAATTCAGAGTTGGTTTTATGAAAAGATAAACAAAACTGGCAAACTTTTAGTTAAACTAGGTGGAAAAAAAGAAATGATTTAAATAAATAGAATCAGATATGAAATAGGAGAGTTTATAATTTATAACACAGAGCTACAAAGGATGATAAAAATAACTACTAGGAATAATTACCTTTGAAAAAATTGTATACCTACAAGAAATGAATAAATTCCTAGAAACCTTCACGATGCTGATTTACGATGAATTGGAAAACCTAAACAGGCCAGTAATGTGTATGGAGATTAAATCAGTATTTTAAAATCTCCCAACAAAGAAAAGCCCAGGACCAGATTGCTTCACTGTTGTATTATATCAAACATTTAAAGAAGAATTAACATCAAACCTTCTCAAACTCTCCCTCAAAACTGAAGATGATTGAATACTTCCAAACTTATTTGTCAAGGCTAGCATTACCCTGATACTGCAAACAGAGAAGCAAAGTAAATTACAGGCCAACATCACTGATGGATTCCTTTATACCAAAATAGGTATAAAAGAATATACCTCAACATAGTAAAGGACATAAATGACAATCTCACAGTCAAGATCATATTCAATGGTAAAAAACTGAAAGTTTTTCCTCTCACAACAGTAATAAGACAAGAATCTCCACTCTCACCACTTCTATTCAACGTAGTACTAGAAATCCTAGCCAGAGCAATTAGGCAAGAAAAAGAAGTAAAATCACCTAAATAGGAAAGGATGACATAAAATGTCTTTGTTTGCAGATGACATTATTTTATGTAGAGAAAACTCCTCAAGACTCCAACAGATAATTGTTACAACTGATGAACAAATTTAATAAACTTTCAAGGCACAAAATAAACATTTGTAATTCTGTTGCATCTCTATCCACCAACCGCAAACTGTCTGAAAAATAAATTAAGAAAACAATTCCCTTTACAATTGCATCAAAAAAGCAAAATACTTAGGAATAAATTTAACCAAGGAAGTGAAAGATCTATGCACTGAGAGCTATAAAGCATGGATAAAAGAAATTAAAGACACAAATCAATGAAAAGATATTCCACGTTCCTAAATAGGAAGAATTAATTTTATTAAAATTTCTATACTAAAGTGATTTACAGATTTGATGCCATACTTATCATAATTCTAATTACATTTTTCTCAGAAGTGGAAAAAAATTCCTAAAATTTGTACAAATCTAAAATGACCCTGAATAGCTAAAACAATGTTGTGCAAGAACAACTGGAAGCATTAGACATCCTGATTTCAAATTAAATTATAACTCTATAGCAATCAAAACATTATGACAATACCATAAAAACCAACACAAACACATATACTAATAGAATAGAAAGCTCACAAAGTGATATGTGTGTATACACTATATATATACACACATATATATACATATACATACATATACATATACATATATTTATATTATCAACTAGTCTTCCACAAAGCTTCCAAGAATACACAATGAGTAAAGGATAATGTCTTCAATAAATAACGTTGGGAATATGTTGAATATCCATATGCAAAAGAATGGAACTGGACTCATATCTTATACTATACACTAAAATTGACTCAAAATGTATTAAAGAAATAAATTTAAGACCTGACACTGTGAAACTACTAGGTGAAAAATAGGAAAATGTTCCTTGACATTGTTTGGGCAAAGATTTTTTGGATATGACCTCAAAAGCACAGACAAAAAAGCAAAAAGCAAAAATATTACAAATTATGCCACATCAAATTAAAATGTTTATTCTCACCAAAAGAAACAATCAACACAATTAAAAGGCAACTTACAGCTGGCGAGCACAATGGCTCACACCTGTAACCCCAGCACTTTGGGAGGCCGAGGTTGGTGGATCATGAGGTCACGAGTTCAAGACCAGTCTGGAGAAGATGGTGAAACCCTGTCTCTACTAAAAACACAAAAATTAGCAGGGCATTGTGGGAGGTACCTGTAATCCCAGCTACTCAGGAGGCTGAGGCAGAAAATTGCTTGAACCCGGGAGGCAGAAGTTGCAGTAAGCCGAGATCGTGCCACTGCACTCCAACCTGGGGAACAGAGATGGAGCGAGACTCCATCTCAAAAAGGAAAAAAAAAGGCAACTTATAGATAGGACAAAATATTTGCAAATCATGTACCCAAAACAGGTTAATATCCAAAATATATAAGGAATTCATGCAAGTCAACAGCACAAAAGCATGTAACATGATTAAAGACTGGACAAAGAATCTGAATAGACTTTTTTTTTTCCCCAAAGAAGAGATACAAATGGCCAACAGTTATATGAAAAAGTGCTTAATATCACCAATAACCATTGAAATTCAGATTGAAACCACAAAGAGATATTACTTCATCATACCCGTTAGGATAGCAATTATCAGAAAGTCAAAAGAAAGCAAGTGATGGTAAAAATGTGAATACTAAAGAGCCTTTGGACAATGTTGGTGGAAATGTAAACTGATAGAATCACTTACAAAATGATTCTTTTAATTTACATTTCCACCAACATTGTGGAGATTCCTCAAAAAACCTAAAACTTTATCATATGACCTAGTAATCCCACTTCACCACTTCAGGGCATGTGTGTGTGTGTGTGTGTGTGTATATATATATATATATATATATA
>NW_016813010.1:411721-455634 GCF_001698545.2 Rhinopithecus bieti | reverse complement strand
TATATATATATGTGTGTGTTTTACATATTTGATGCAATATGTATCATAATTTTAATGACATTTTTCTCAGAAGTAGAAAAAAAATCCTAAAATTTGTACAAATCTAAAATGACCCTGAGTAGTTAAAACAGTGATGTGCAAGAAAAATTGGAATATATATATATAGACACACACATGCATATACATATATATGTGTGTGTATGTGTATAAATTCACCTATATATGTGTGTGTGTAAATTCACTGTCTTGAAGAGCTTTCTGTAATCCCATACTCCCACGTTCATTGCAGCATTATTCACAATAGTGAAGCTATGAAACAAAAGTGTATATTGACAGATGAATTAAGAAAATTAAGAATATTATTTAGCCTTAAAAATAAACTAAGTTCTGCCATTTTTGACAATGTGGATGAACTTGTAGGACATTATGCTAAGTGAAATAAGCTGGACACAGAAAGACAAATACTACATGGTCTCACTTATACGTGGAATCTTAAAAAGTTGGGCTTACAGAAACAGAGTGGAATGATGGCTGTCAGCGACTAGAAGAGGAGACAAATGGGGACATGCTGACCAAGGGGTACAAGCATTGAGTTACAAGATGGATACATTCTGGAAATCTAGTGTACAGCACGGTGACTATAGTTAACAATATTGAATTGTGTACTTGAATTTTGCTGTAACACATCTTAAATATCATCATCACACACACAAAAAGGTTAACTATGTGAGGCGATAGAGATAATAATTAGCTTAATTGTGACAATCCTTTCACATTGTATATGTACGTAAAATCATTGGATTGTAAACCTTAAATATGTACTGTTTTTATTTGTCAAACAAAAGCGCTGTTTGGAATATAAGCAACTTTCTGCAAGTTCAGGCTGAGTTTTTCTGCTAAATCAGTTCATGTCAAGTAAGCTTCCTCCTAAATGAATTCATGTGAGGTCAACTTGCCACCACATGAGTTCTAAAATTCGTTAAATTTTAGCACTGTTTTGACTTCAGCAATGTGGGAAAAAAATTCTGAAATTGTATAATATTAGCTGTTTTCTATATGTATTCACTAAAATCTGAGTTTAATAATATATTCTCTTTTAATGTACGATAACTTTTAAGGACTAATAAATAAAAGGTATATATAGTACTATATAAGGACTTGGTGTATCAAGGTATAACAGAATTTAATTCACTTAAAAATATAAAACAATTACAATAATTATAATTGATTGAATTTTGAAGGTCTCAGTATCCTGAATTTTTTAAATGGTATTATTTCATGCACTTTTAAAAGACTATATTTAAAACTTAGGACATACAGAGTGAGGCACTCACTGTGACTTGTAAGTAATTGCTTCTTCATCTCCATGAGTAACACCATCCCAATGGAATGCAAAAACTGGTTACGCTGAAAAGGATAGTTTCCACAGCATTGTTTTCTGTATAGCGCCTTGTGATACTTGCACTTTTTGCATTGAAACAGTCTACTCTATGGGCATTGTTTGTATCAAAAGCCTTCTATACATAATGTGAAAGTTTCTTCAATTGTGAACAGCACAGTAGTAGTAGTTAGAGCTTTATTACTTAGTTCTAATTTGTATTGATGGCCTAAAAAAAGTAGCATGCTTCGCAGTTCTATGAAAGAAAAGATTATAAATGGAGATTAATTATAATTTTGCTAGCTCAGTACTTGTAAAACTAAAGCAATTTATATTCTTTCTCTTAATGATCTCCACTCCTGATTGCAGTAATGTAATCTAATTGTGATTATGATAGTATCTGAATCATGTGGGCCTCAATGTGATTGAAACTACTCTTTGCATTAAAAAGTAATTTTGGAGTAATGATGAAAAGTTACTGTGGAAAATTGGCAAGTAATATATTTTACTCTGTATCTTAAGTTTCTGCTTTCATTTTTGATTATATCTCATAGCATGGATAAGTACGATATTATATCAAGGATTTATTACATCAAAGCCTTATCGATGATAAGTATGAGTATGAGTATCAAGGATAAGCATGATATTATTGAAATAGAAATGCTATGGTTGAGTCAGAGAAATGACTGAGAAATTAAAATGCTAGGATAAGGTTTACTGAAAGTAGAAACCAAGTAAGAAGGAGGAGGGAGGGCTCAATATTGCACACATATGATAGCCAGTAAGAAGAAATGCTGTGGGTGTTTTAGCTGACACAGCAGATGCTATTTGAATAGACATTAAGGGAAATAAGGATAGTCAGGTATTTTGTGAATGTTGAAATACACCTCCAGGGCAGAAAGAGAAAATAGACAGGAAATGCTTTGTGTTATTTTGTGATGTTTCTTGATAAAATACCCTCAGCAGGGTTGAAACTTGTTTAGGCAAAAAAGTACTTCACATTTATGCACAGTTAAAGATGATGATTCGCAAAATTGTGCTCTAGAATTTGAAAAATAAGTGAATAAAAGTTAATTTTCTAAAATATTTACTATTGAAACACCTAGATAAGTATTTATTATGAAAATAGAGGATGTCAAGGGAGGTTATTCTGGGAAAGGACATTTTGAATGAATGCAAAACCACAAATAATATTTTTCTTATACTCATAATGAATTTGTTGGAAAAAATTATAATTTAAAAAAGTGGTGATGCATTTAGTAGCCATTTAAATTATGATCAAGGATAAAGTTGATATATTTTAAAAATGAGCCTAAGCAAAATTATGCTTGAAATATCCTGAAACAGATGTTACATAAAGATAATTGAATTCATAATAAGTAGTAAAAAGAAAGATGCTAACTAATAGAAATCTATCAAAATTTTGAAGGACAAGTTAACACTTTTTATAATAGAGAGTATTTGCTAATCCCTCAAGTTATGGCATGGGTGAAATAAGAATATCAAGGAGGTAACTTCCCCATGATACTCAATCCAAATGTAAGAAAGGATGTCTTTCAAACCTTCATTTCTGAGTGACACCACAGGGGGAAAAGTGGATAAACAAGAAAAGACAATACAAACTCATTTTGTAGTTACTACTGACAGTGAAAACAATCCTCTTGCTCCATCCCTAGAGTCTGTGAAGATCCATTTGAAAATGTCTCTTGAAGCAGTGATGTGACTCAGGAGAAGAGAAAGGATTGCCTACATATAAATGACTCACTGTTTCTAGTACAAAGAGGCACATTAACTCTTTCAGACCACTAGAATCCTTTTACAAATTAACATCTTTCTTGTACTCTATCTTTCTTTCTTTCTTTCTTCTCTTTCTTTCTTTCTTTCTTTCTTTCTTTCTTTCTTCCTTCCTTCCTTCCTTCCTTCCTTCCTTCCTTCCTTCCTTCCTTTCTTTCTTTCTTTTTCTTTTATTTTTTTAGTGCAACAAATTGTACTGAAGAAGTAATGCAACTCCATGAAGTGCATCATTTCCTCCCATTCTGTCTCTGATACTTATGTACAGATAAGTGCCTTCTCTATTGCCATTTTTAGACTCACCCTTTAAGAGGAATACACTGTGAAATAGATACTCTCCAGGCTCAGTCAAGAAGAGAATATCTTGAGCCTCTATTACGGTCAGTTATAATAGACCAGGGAGGGAAGTGAGCCTCCTGCCATAATGACTATAATATGATGACCCTGTAACAGACAGATGCATCGAAGTGTAGCACTGAAACTGTTGCAGTTTTTCTTTATCAGAGATAGCTGTAAAAATGTCCAAGATAGGCAAGACGCTTATTTCTTCCCACCCTCCTGGTGAACGTATATCCCAACATGGAAAGAGGATGAGCCTGTTCCACCTCATTTCTACTTTCTTGAATGAATTCCACAGTATTCTCACTTCAAGATAGAAAGTCCATCTTTTTTATTCTAGTGAATCATGGATCTTTTTGTCATCCTTTCTTCAAAGAATATGGCAATATTTGGTAGTACATCAATTATTATATTCTTGAGCAAAAACTCCACATATTAAGCCTTTCAGGGGACTGTTGGTTGGGGGAAAGTCTTTGTGGGAAGCTTATTTATTCATTCATACACTCATTGGTGTATCTATAAGTTACTGCAATTGACAAACGCTGAAATAAGCATGGGAGAAATAAGAATGATTCCTCTGCACATGGGTACTTAATCCTAATGCCTACAGTCTAATGAGGCAGTATATCCATTGTGCTCAGCGCCTTCATTCAATCACTCCCACACTGTAACATGAAAATTGGAGGACACTAGACGAACACAGGAGGGGCACATCTAATTTACTATTGAGGTCGGGGACAATTCCTAGAAAAAGGAACTGGATAACTTAAAGCTGCAGTGGAAAATGATGAAGGCCAAAGTGAGTCCTATTTCCTCTTCAATGTGTTTACATGGAAGAGGAGTTAAAAGAAATTTTAAACACATGGTGTACGATTTTACTGTCAATTTTGTTGAATGAGATTGCTATGTGTTACTAATTCTTAAGAGGATACAGTGAAATAAAAATATAATTTATTATTTTACATATTGAAGACTCTCTTTCTGCTTCTCTTTAACTTCAGCTGCTTTATTTTGTCTCTGGCAACTCAGCAACTACCTGCTTGTGTACTCTTTCTCCCAGAAAATTGGTTATGGCTACTGACATGTAGCTCATGAAAAAAACTATAACCAAGTTATTAAATTTTTTTTACTTAAGGTAGTGAATGCTCAGCACAGGCTAGACTTTAGAATCACCTGGGAAACTTTTCACAAAATAATTATGCTTCACCTACACTAAATAAACCGGGAAACTAGGAGAGCTGACCAAATAACAATGAACCAACAAGCAGAAGGACCACAGTCACTCATCCCATGAAAAGCAACATATTCATTTGATAGGCTGAAGGGTCCAGCCTGTCAGTAATGGCAATGCAAATTAAGCCTAGGTAAAAAAAGAAGTATGATAATATTAGCATCTCTTCTCACCAGCTCCTTTTTGTTTGTCCTTTGTTTGTTTGTTTGCTTTTGAGATGGAGTTTCACTCTTGTTGCCCAGGCTGGAGTGCAATGGCGCAATCTTGGCTCATCACAATCTCTCCTCCCGGATTCAAGTGATTCTCCTGCCTCAGCCTCCTGAGTAGCTGGGATTACAGGCATGTGCCACCACACCCAGCTAACTTTGTATTTTTAGTAGAGACGGGGTTTCTCTATGTTGGTTCAGGCTGGTCTTGAACTCCCAACCTCAGGTGATCCCCCTGCCTCGGCCTCCCAAAGTGCTGGGATTACATCCATGAACCACTGTGCCTGGCCACTTTTTGTTTTTATTAGTAACGTTAGGTGTATTAATAATAAATCGTGCAGACAATGTCTCAGCATTTCCTTTTATATTTTGACCAGGTTATGACCTCACAACTATCAGAGCTAATTTTGACTTAGCCCTCGGTAATCATCTCTCTAATCTGGAAATTAACGTGTTTAGTATTTTGGAATTAGGAAGACAACTGTTTAATGCCCATAGCTAATATTCATGATGTCTGAACTTCAGTGGCAAGGACCATGAAATCGTGGTATATATTTGGTCAGTCGGAGGAATAATATATATCATGTATTGAACTTCTATTCCAATGACCATGCTGAGTATTTTTCATGCATAACCTCACTTAAACCTCAGCTATTATTGTCCTCATTTTGTATACAGGAAGCTGTGACTCAGAGAATTTTCATGAATTTACTGAAGCAACACAGATCCTGCAAACCAACATTTAAACCCAGGGTACGCCTGCCCGCAGAGACTATATTTGTCTCACACTGCCACACTGCCTCTCCCTATAGAGAACATCGAAACATTCATTGGAAAAGTCATGCAGAAATTCCCTCAAAAGCTAGGGCAACTCTCTATAACAAGGGACAGATAACTGCAGTTATAGTCACAGAACGACTCAGTTATGTTTGACAACAGCCCATGAAAACAAGACCTCTTAAAGGGAGATTAATGCCATCAAATCCTTTCAACTCAGACCTACACCTGCTTATACAATTGGCCTTTCCCATAACAGTCGGTAAAATCCAGCCTCGGGAGAGAGAGACACATGGAGTATTTATATTGTTGTTGAAAGTTTCACGGCCTTCAAACCACACAGGTTGGAATTGAATGTGAAAATCTGTCTTCTGACTTCTTTTGAGGAATCACTAATCTTCCAAAGGATGCTGTGCTTGATCTGCACGAATGGTGTTGCTGGAGAACATGGTTATGCCATGGTCGCTAAAAGAGGCTAAGTTGTTTTCTTCTTTATTTACAACAACAGGCAAAAAAAAAACATAAAAAAAAAAAAAAAAAAAAAAAAAAAAAAAAAAAAATCTTTGGCTATTAAAATTACTTGCTATATTGAAGCTGTTTAAAATCAATAACAAAAAGAATAGAATATTTCATTAGCCTTTAAAATGATATAGGAGGACCCTGCTCCTATCATTTTGACGGCAAAGAGAACATATAAAATTAAAGGTGATGG
This sequence comes from Rhinopithecus bieti, assembly GCF_001698545.2. Taxonomy (NCBI): domain Eukaryota; kingdom Metazoa; phylum Chordata; class Mammalia; order Primates; family Cercopithecidae; genus Rhinopithecus; species Rhinopithecus bieti. The sequence goes on along the minus strand of NW_016813010.1, from coordinate 449,200 downwards.
CTAAATAAAAGGCTGAATTAAACAATTTCTTGATCCAGTAGACCCTGGGCAGGAACAAATGGCCATACCTGCTCCAGCATTATTTTGCAACAAACCAAAGGTAAGCTGTAGCCTGGGCAATACCACTGCTGGTGTGTTAAACCAGTCACTATTTATTCTAAGTTGAGATAGAACAATCTATCTCTGCATTAATTTCTACAGCATCCCAACTCCTAAACACTTAATATCCTTGCTTTTAGAAAAAAAATCAGATTTTATTTTGATTAAGTTAGATTGCCTAATGTTTTATTCTTCTGAAAGTGGGTACAAATACTAGAGTTAACTAATTTCTAAAACGCCTAAGTAATAGGCGTTTGGAGTCTGAAGAACCATGTAATGAGTTCATTTAACATCTTTTTTGGGGGCATCTTGTTTTTATAATAGGCAATGTTGTCTTTTGCCATAAGAAGAGAGGTAGCTTAAAGTACTTCCCAAAGTAGCAGAATTGCAGAAAAAAATCCTATTGCCAAAAGCCAGTTTCTTAGCAACAGCACCCTCTCAATGTGTCACAAAGTCTGAAGCCCTTTGGCCCCTCAAAGGAAGTTCCTTAGGTGTCTTTTACACATTGAATGCTTTGTGATAGTTGAGGCCTGCTGGCTGTCAACTCCGTCCCTTAAGGGAACTTGACAGATCTTAAAAAAAATCAATTTTAAGCTCACATGCCCCAGTGGGTGCCAAAGCCACTTCAGAGAGCCTGAAAGATGGCTGAGTCGACAGGATTTGACTTCTGGAGGTAGAAAGGTGACAAACTCTATCATGAGAAAGGGGCAGCTCGGGGCCTCAGAGGCCTAACCTGCTCCCAGGATCTGGGGCCTAGTGTTGTATTGAACCTATTTATCTCTTTCATGGGCCTAAGGTACCACAGGGAAAGAAAAGTTGTTCAAAAAATGCTGGCAGAATTCAGGGGTGTAAATGATGAATTACTTTTCATCAGCTGAAAGGAAACATACTCCGGAACAATACTGAAAGGGAGCAGGAGCGGCTGACCCCTGCTTCAGAGCAGCCAATATCTTCATTCAAGAAGACAACCATGAAATTACACAGAAAATGGGATTGTCATGAACAGCCCCTTGAAATCTCAGTATACAGTCATTACTGCATGGGAAAAAGCCTTCATCCACACATCATAACTTGTAACAGACAAGGAGGGGGAAAAAGAACAGAGAGAAAAAAAAAAGGCCTTGGAGTTACCAGTAGGAATGTCGAAAATATTTGTTGATTCAAACTTTCCCCTATAGCTTCCCGATACTTTTACATAGTTTTAACAGTATATTAACTTTATACTGAGTAGGCATTTCCTTTCATGAGCTATTTTAAGAAAGTTTGTATAAATTTTGAAGAAGTGGCAAGGGGAGAGAGAACTCTCTTTATATTTATAACATCTTCACCCTATAAGATAATAACATATGCCCATGTAATACGTCCTCAAATTATTGCTTAATTAATATTCTAACACTCAATGTTATATATTACTTAATATAGAACTTAAATTCTTCATTTCAATTGTCACAGATTGTAAGATCAACTAAATTTCAGGTCTATGTTGGAAAAGTTTGAGTCAAAATATAGAAGGGTAGAGTTGGAACAGAGAATTTTTTTAATAGGGTAACTTAAATATAAAATATTAGGGATTCAAAAAATGAAATAAAAATAATATAGGTTTGCTTTGTCATTCTTTCTCCTTTCTCCACTGAGTTTAATTAAGTTTGGTGTAGGTTTTTTTTTTTTTTTCGTTAGAGGATTACTCATTACACTATTTTATTTTATTTTTTTAATTTATGTTCTGGGGGTTCAAATGACTAACCATCATGAAAATTTAAATTACAGATTTTGTCACAAGTCCAGTTGAAAACAAATTGGAAACTATGACTAATTTGTGGAGTGCATTTCTTTCTGCAAGTGGAATGTATGTCACTGCAGATAATAGAAGAAAGCAGAATAGGAAGTGCCTACTCGGACCAATTGATTTCTTAGTAACTTCTTGGATACTACTGCTTGGGATTTCTGTCATGCGCATCCGTGTGAAGAGACCACCAAACAGGCTTTGTGTGAGCAATACAGCTTTTTAATCACCTGGGTGCAAGCGGGCTGAGTCCTAAAAGAGAGTCAGCGAAGGGAGATAAGGGTGGGGCTGTTTTATAGGATTTGGGTAGGTAAAGGAAAATTACAGTCAAAGGGGTTTGTTCTCTGGTGGGCAGGAGTGGGGTCACAAGGTGTTCAGTGGGGAGATTTTGAGCCCGGATAAACCAGGAAAAGGACTTCCACAAGGAAATATCATCACTTAAGGCAAGGACCGGCCATTTTCACTTCTTTTGTGGTGGAATGTCATCAGTTAAGGCGGGGGCAGGGCATTTTCACTTCTTTTGTTATTCTTCAGTTACTTCAGGCCATCTTGGCATATGCGTGCAAGTCACAGGGATGCAACGGCTTGACTTGGGCTCAGAGGTCTGACAATTTTGAGGTGTTTTCCACAGCCAGAGCACTATTTACACTCTTTACCCTAAGTCTATGTTGGAGAAAGAAAAAAAAAAATCTATTGACCGAAGAGTAGAACTTATTTTCCATGTTTATTAATTCTCTTAAATCAAACAATGTAGAACATAAAACCAACTGAAAGGAAAGAACTCCCCAATAGATCACTTTAGACATGAAAGTTACTTTCCTAGAACAGCATTTCTCACATTGAATTCTTTGGTATTTAAGAAGGTATAGAAGGTAGACATATCATGGGAAAACCATCTTGTGGATTATTACATTTAGGAAATGTTGGCCTGATGTAAGTGAAGGAATGAGTACAGTATGCCTAATAAATTTCCATTCAAGGGTGTAAGCCACAGCAGGCTCCTAAAGAATGAAGGAAAGGCCACACAGTGGAAGCCAGGCTTTGCATCAAACTATAAATGACCTACAGAAGAAATGTATAAGTAGAATGTAAACATGATCATGCTTAACTCCAAAAATTAGCCTCTGTGAGCTCAGTGGCTGACAAAATGCAACTACATTCTTGAATGGTGATAGTTTTCGAAGCCCAAGGCTTTTGCAACTATTTCTATTACTTCAGTAAACACAATATACCCAAGATGTTATAAGGGGTGTACAGAAAACCAGCATTTCTGCCCGATGGTAAGATAATTTCTTAATGCAATCTCAAATTGTTCAATGCCTTCTTTTTAAGGATGAAACCACGAGACTGACCATCCACTTTTCTAACTTATTTGTTAATTCTAGTCAAAGATTGTGGCTTTGCCCCTCTGTCCTTACTCTTGTGTTATTTTCCACTTATCAGCCTTTACACTGTGTCATCTGAAACCACATTTACAGTGTGGGATTAGGGAATGTAGGGAGAAAAAGTATAATAGCATAATTTGACTGAACTATAGTTTTCAAATCAGTAAATAAATAATATAGTTACATATCAATAAGCAAAATTTTCCTTTACATAGACTCTGTGGAAATTCAGCAAAGCCTTACTAATATTGTGTGTGTGCGTGCGTGTGTGTGTATGTAAGCATGTGTACAAACAAGCTATAACTTCAAAATCATCCCTCTTCTTTTGCCCCCATTTTATTATTCTATGTGTTTACTGTATATATTGAATATCTTCCCCACATGGCAAAATTATGTATCATTTTGGGTGTATTTGGGGCCTTAATAAATAGCTATCATGTTATTTATTGTGTTACCAAGGCATTTTTCAGTAGTATACAATTGTTATGATGATTATGAAATTTTTAAATATCTTCTATTGAAGGACTGCAGATCATAAGTATTTGCTCCCTTTCCCCCACAAAAAGTTGTCTAGAATTTATTCACATTTTTTTTCTTTTGTCATACTTATAGTTCCATATATTCAAATGGATAATCAAATGTTATTTGATCCAATCAATGAAAGCAAAAGTAGATCAGAATTGTCCTCTAAAGATGAAAATATGAGTATTAAATAAGTAATATTCTCCAGAAGTAGATACGTTTTCTAACATTGAGCTTTGCTGAAATTTCATTAGTTTTAAAATTTGGCTTTCATCTTTCCTCTAATTATTTTTATTTTAAAAAATCAGATTAGAGGAACCAAAATAAAGTTCTTTGGCAAATAGGAATCCTGTTTACTTTCCAACTCTGAACTCAGCAGGTTAAGTAATTGGGCTACAGAAAAGTTCCTCCATTTCTATTTCCAGCTGGTGATACACAAAAGGCAGGAAGTTATCTCATTAATGGGGCACCAGCTTTATGCAAATTATAGTAACAAAAAGGCTTCCCTTCATACTTTTTCATAAATTACCTAATAAAGTGGGAATAAATGGCCATATTCAAGAGCCTTTGTTGTATTTTTAGCACAAGACTCTTTCTGTTACTGCAAATATGACTAAATGTGCCTTGTTCAAAAGGGGTGTTTATGAAATAAGGCCACTCAAAAGCTTTTATTCCTTAACAGCCTTCAGTTACTTTTATGGCACAAAATTAACATAATTAGTCACAGAGAATAGATGACATAAGCAGCATGCCATGCACAAAAGGGGGAAGCAGTATCTAAGGAAGGTGTTTTGAGAGATCAAAAATTTTCAAAGTGCTTAATACTAGAAGGTCCTTTTTATTTGTGCACAGCCTTAAGATACTTTTTTTTTTAACTCCGTGAAATTCACATAATGAGATGCAGTAGACAGATGACATTAGCGATGTGCCATTAGAAAGAGGTCAGTTTCTTCTGAAAGATAGTCACTATTCCTGCTCGTCATTAATTTGCAGCTTCAAAGCACTGAGCATATGATAGCCTAGCATGTTAAGCAAGTTGCAGTTATCTTTAAATAACCATTTTTTCCGGTTATTAGAAGCTAAAGTTTTTAAACTACTGACTGAAAGCAAAATTAAAGCATGCAGCAGTGGAATAGGGGAGAAAAGGAAAAGAGAGAAAGGCTGCAAGAAGATTAGGAAAATAAAATCAAACGTATTTTTAAAATGAAGTTGCTGTGCTATTCGCCGGGGTGGCCTGCTCTAACTTCAATGCTGGAACTTTGGGGTAGTAAAGATTTGAACTCTAGCTAGCAAAAGAAACAATTGGGAATTTTTGTTTTCTGAGTTCTTATGGCACATATTATAAAACCAAAAAGCAAATTGTATGGTTCTCTATAATTCCACTGAGGGAGAACAATGCTGGTCTGAAGCCTGAGAGCTCTGTGCCGTAGGAGAATAAAAGGGTTAAGAGCACTTGGGTTCCTGTTACATGTGAACTACTCAAATAAAAATATATTGATAAATACATCAGATTATCTTATTTAAAGAGAAGATCAATGAGATTTCTCTAGTTTGCCTGTGAATAAATCATAATGAGAAGACAGAAAAGTAAAGAATTAAAGACTGCATTCATCTGAGTTCAAATCTATTATTACAAGACTCTTCCATTTAATTTATTTTAAATAATTCAATTTTTTGCATAGGAATACATGAATATGGTACAAAATTCATAACATTCACAAAGATTTACAGACTTTTACATTTCAAATTTCCTTTGAGTTTATTTTTCACTTGGAAATCATAGAAGCATTACGTAGAGTTTAGCTATTTTAAAAACATCCTGATTTATAACTTCATCTTCCACCACCCAAAATAAGATTCAGTCACCAAAATCTCTGATGAGCACATGGAGACTGATTTTCTGCAGTGTTTTTAGCCTTTGTGTCCACCGAATTGTCCAGATCAAATGGAATTGAATGAGTAGGGTATTGGCAAAAAAAAAAAAAAAAAAAAAAAAAAAAAAAAAAAAAAAAAAAAAAAAAGGTAAGCAAACATTAGCAAACATTTCAGAACTGTTGAAACAAATAAACTACATGCTTTAGAGAAATAATTAAGAGGAAAAATATTGACTATCAAATGATGTTTTCTTATCTGCAGTGACATTTTACTATTCTAATAATTACTTTTAAATGTCTAGATCACTGGAATTGCATTTTTTCACCGCCTAAATTACCTGAGGCTGGGCAGATAAGGGGACGAGTATACGAAGCCAACATTCTATGATGAGGAGAGGAAGCTGAGCCACAGCACAGACTGAAACTGGGGCTTTTGTAGAACATGGGCAGAGTGAACCAGCAAAACAAATTTGAGAGTTCTAACCTGAAAACAAAGGATTGAGGAACATTAGCACAAACTGCAACTCCTCCTTCTTAAAAATTGGACTACTAACTTTTGACAATGTTTTATTACCTCCCATTTAGGTATTAGAACTCTCCTTTCTTTTTCATAGGGTGTATTTTTCAAATAATGTTGATCCTTCTCTTCTGGCATCCTGAAGATATTGTATCAGTGCTGGAGAAGGGTAAAGATATAGCTCAAATAACTTATAGTCCAAGAAGCAATATCAAGAGATGCATGGAGAAGATTTTGATGCTGCTGTAATAGAGAAGCTCTGGGTGATTATTTCTATCTTGTTGCATCTGAAGAGAGATCATTGAAAGATGACTGGGAATTCATTAGAATGACAAAATTCAGAAGCATGTGCAAACTAGGGGAGCCTGGAGAACATGTAGGGCAGGGTTAGGTACACCATTGATGGAAGGCTTAGTTAGAAAGAAAGCCAGCATGGAAGCATGGGAAGTTTGTAAATAATGGTGGTTAGCAGTTAAAAAGTGAAGGATTTTGACTTTATTATTAAAAACAAGCAAACAGCTTTTATACAAACCCAGGATGACTTGGAGCACCCTCAGGTATTACTTTACATTTGAAGAGTAAATAATGGTAGTGGTTTTTGCCTTTTTAAAGGGCTTACTATATTCTGGGAACTGTAATTATATCTTTAACTCTCCATATCAATCCGTTCTTGCACTGCTATAAAGAAATACCTGAGACTCGGTAATATATAAAGAAAACAGGTTTAATTAGCTCATGGTTCTGCAGGCTGTAGAGGAAGCATAGTGGCTTCTGCTTCTAGGGAGGCCTCAGGAAACTTACAATCATGGTGGAAGGTGAAGAGAAAGCAGGAATGTCTTACATGGCAGGAGAAGAGAGAGGTGTGCTGGGGAGACGTCACGGACTTTTAAATGACCAGATCTCATGAGAACTCACTCACTATCACAAGAACAGCACCAAGCAGATGCTGCTAAACCACTTATGAGAAATCCACCCCCATGATACCATCCCCTCACCAGGCCCCACTTCCAACACTGAGGATAACAATTTGACATGAGATTTTGTGGGAACACAGATCCAAATCATATCACCCTCTCGATTCTATGAAGCATATATTTTTAGCTTTTTCCAAATGAAACAACTGAAGTTCAGACAGATTAACTGACTTGCCCAACATCACACAGTTTAGGAGATAATAGTTAGATTAAAATTCAGTTCTGTCAATCTCATGAATCATGGTCATTCCATGATACCATACATGAAAATTGTACATAGAGGAAATAATGTATCAGAATCCATCTCCTACTGACTTTGAAGGAGTACCCTCAAGGATCTAGGTATAACTGACAAGAAAGAATACTTGGATAATAAATTATAGGAATTTGCAGAGATTACTTTATTAATAGTTTTCCTATTTCACTTTTTCTGGGGCTACAGGGTCTTGCTCTATCACCCAGGCTAGAGTGCAGTGGTTCAATCACAGAGTGCTGCAGCCTCAACCTCCCTGGCTCAAGAGATCCTCGCACCTCAGTTTCCTAATTATCTGGGGCCACAGGCATGTGCCATCACATCCAACTAATTTTGTTTTTAATTTTTAATCTTGCTTTGTTGGTCAGCTGGGTCTCAAACTCCTGGCCTCAAGCAATCTTCCTGCCTCAGCCTCCCAAATTACTGGGATTACAGGTGTGAGCCACCATGGGCCGTATTTAGCTTTTCAAATGGGTTAAAATACTACATGCATTGTAAATACAGCTGATGACACAGATTGTTCTTTAAGAATTTTAAGCTGTAAAATAATACGGAATGCATACAAGTGGCAAAAGGTAAAGAAAACCAATCAAACACCCCACAAAACATATATCCGTAACATAGAGTAAAAGAAAAAATTCTATTGAGTTCAAATGCTATAATTGCCTTTTTGTCACTGTTCCTTTCCATGAAAATGTGGTAGAGTAAATTATATGTGTTTAACCATATAAAAGAAGCAATGATAGTTAATACTAATTTTTTTACTTCGGAAAATGAATTCCATCTGCTTTTATTAAGGAGAATAGTTATACTAGAATGAGATACTTATTAATCTCTCTGTTCCAGGTAAGGTCTAGTTCACTTTAATTAAAAAGCAAATTACATGTATACAAACACACTGAAGGCACCTTACATTTTACATTTAACCTTTTATTTTAATCTTGAAGCTTTCTACATTGTTATTTTAAGTACATGTTAATAATATGCAAGCTGATGCTTTGAAAATTCTCTGAGATGTGGTTAATGAAGAGAAACTGTACCATAAATTTCATCTAAAATATGCACTCCATGCAGATGTAATTTTTCTTGAACTACAGTATTTTGCAATAAACATTTTTTAGCTTGTTTGGATTTATTCTCAATTGTTTACAAAAAGTATCATCAGGCACTACTGCTTGAAACAACTACATATAGTAACAGGCAATCTTCTTGGTTTAATAAGAACTGTTGGATAAAAATAGATTTCAGATCTATCTTGTACTGAGAGAATGCAAATACTGATAAAACTGCACACTAATGTTTTCCATAAAGTTTGTCACATGTTATAATGCAGTTGCTTGCTTTCCCCTGAGTTCTGCCAGAGGAAGCACAGTGGCTATGCCAGTTTATGATCAATAGAGATAGAATGTTCTACAAGGTATTCTGGGAACTGTAGTTAACTGAGAACATTTTTCTTTCAAATGCATTTGTTAAAACAATGCCCAAAAGAGACATGATATTCTGGCGACTGCCAGAGTTTCTATGATAAACTCTGCATTTTTTAGAGGGTTGTAACTGGCAATTTGGCCATTGCTAAATGGCACCATCTGTAGTGTAGCCTGAAGGTTTGCACAAACTGCAATGCTGTTGCCATTCAGAAAAGTAGATCTTTTAAAGATCACGTAAACCCGGGTTAAGAAAGACATAAAAATAGTTGGTCTTTTCATTGATTTCATTTCAAGCTGAGTTCTCACGCATAGAGATGTGCTCTACAGAGATGTGCTCCAAGTGAGTGGGAGAGGTTGTGGCCAGTTTATCTCATAATGGATTATTTAACATTTCTGCTTGTTTTACTTTCCACGTTATATTACTATCATTAGGGAGTGGGTGGGGAAGTTGCCAGGAATAAAATAAGAAAACGCTGTAATTCTATATTTTGCCAGAAGAAATAAGAATCATTTGGGTCTCAGGCTAGCCTAGGAGACAGAAGGTAAAATCTTGCGGGAGATAGGTATTATGTGGTAAATACTGGAAATGGAACTTGGACAACCTGGGGAGAACAGCCCAGGTAATATAAGCCGCCAGTGCACAGCACTAGCAGATGGCTGCCATGGTCCATGTTAAGAGCTAGTTCTGACTTCTCAAGAAATGTCCAAAAATATAGATTTTCTTTTCAATATAAATTACCTTAATTTTTAATTGGTGGCATCATGTTCTAATTTAAAATAAGGAAATGTGGAAATCAAACAAAAACTTCTCTAAACCTGTTCTGGACAATCTACCTCGGTGTGAGTCGTATCTCTAATCTTGCATGTTTAGACTAGCAGTTTCAATGCCTTCTTAAACTAGACAAAAACACTTGAAAGGTAAAAAGTTAGAAGAAAATCAAATTAGATTTTTGGGAGTTAGTTACTCTGTTTCTATGTTTCAAATGAATTGGCTAATTTTAACTTTCTCTTAATTCTTCAGCGTCTCTAGAATGTACGTATCTGTAGTTTATGTGTTCACACTCTAATGACCTCATAGGCCATCAGCACTTTTCTACTTATTTTTTAATTTTTAGTTTCATTTTGGCTTTTGAAGTGGGCCAAAATCATCAGAAATCATCATGGAAGAATTAAAATTATTAATTCTTAGTAAAACCATGTGGCAAAATAATATATATACTTGTGAAAAAGCTATTTTATAGATAGCCTGGAAATTAAGCAAAATAAACTGAATTATCGGTAGAGTTTTACCTCAAGAAGAAGGTAATCTTTGCTAATCCCTCTTTCCAATATCCTATCTTTGATTGCATAAGGATAAATTGATGGAAAGCAGTTACAAAGAGAGAACAACGCAATTTTGGAGATGTCAAAATAATGAGAAAATCTTGTTTTCTTCTAAGAGAATACATATGCATGTATTCGGATATGTAGGATTATATTTTACATATTTAAAAAAGAAAAAAGATAAAAGAAATATTAAAACATATCCAAGAGCATTAATATTATTTTGAATATACAGAAAAAAATTAATGCATTTTATATTTATTATTAATGTAAGGATGATCATTATTTTGTATATAGTTCAGCTCTATCTATAATTTCCCAAACTTTGATTGTTTTATTTTGAAGAAACATGCCATGCTAGCATATAAAGTGACAAATAATCTGATAGAAATCAGTTTCTACCTTAAAATTATTAGATATTTTAAAAATCCAAGTATGTCCCTTATCTGGCCCTTTAATAAATGCCTGTTGCCTTGTTTCCCTTAAAAGTCTGGTAATAGCTGAAAAGAAAAACGAAAAGTACATGTGCTCTTCACTGAGGCAGAAAGAGCTCTAATCGTAAAGTTTCCGACCAGAACAGGGTCACCTACACTGAAATTTTCTGTAAACAAGTAAGTGCTGAGACAGCAGATTGGCTTCCTTAGTGCATTTTTCCCCTAGTAAAATCAGTTCGAGATGAATTGCAAAATAAATAAATGTCAAATAACAATTCCCATGACTAGTATTTGAACTGAGTTTAATGATTATTATGAAGACAAAGCTGTGATAGGTTCCTGTGTAGAATGCTTAAAGGGGACAAACTGAAATGACTTTAGCTTGAAACCATTTTAACAAATGAATGTATTTCTTAAATGGCTATATCAACCAACCCTGCTATCTAATTATGGCTGGCAAAAAGATCTACAGATGAACTATTCCAAAGCCTAAGCCATTATTTTTGGTTGACATTCCCCAACATTCAGTTAATAAACCTGAAAAGCATCTCACTCATTTAATATTGTAGGTTCTCATTTACAACTTGTTGAGAATATAACAGAAAGTTGTACTCCTCCAAGTTAGATGTTCTCTGATGACTTTATTTAGACTCGATGGTCATATGGACCATGGATGCTTTAACCATTTTCCATGCTATCATGGTTGCTTTTTAATCTAGACATTTAAAACATCTAGCATCCATTCTTTCAAATTTATTTTTTAAGAAGAAAATATTCCTAAAATGTCTATCTTGTATCCCACACAGCAGAATGGCTTTAGGAGCATGTGATTCTCTAGCCCTACCAGGTTTGTTTTGAAAGAATATGCTGCTGGGTACAGTGACTCATGCCTGTAATCCCAGCACTTTGGGAGGCCAAGGTGGGTGGACCACCTGAGCTCAGGAGTTCGAGACCAGCCTGGGCAACGTGGCAAAATCCTGTCTCCACAAAAAATACAGAAAAAGTGGGGCGTGGTGGTGTAGACCTGTGGTCCCAGCTAATTGGGCGGCTGAGGGAGGAGGATTGCTTGAACCCAGGAGGCAGAGGCTGCAGTGAGCCATGTTCAGGCCACCGTGCTACAGACAGGGCAACAAAAGGAGACCCTGTCTCAAAAAAAAAAAAAAAAAAAAAAAAAAAAAAACTGTACTTATTAACACGTAGCATGCATCACACTTGAACTTGTCAAGAACAATCTTGAATATAAGGATATTCTTTTGATGTTCTGAAATTTATTTTGATGTTAAGCTTGTTCTTTGGAAAGCTATGTGCTTCAAAACATTAAATTGGTTTCCAGCTAGTTTTACTTTTGTAGATATACTATTCTTTTATCTGGAGGAAATCTTTAAAATGTTGCTATAAAACTCGGAGCTGTTTTTGCTATCAACTCCATATCATACAGTCATCTCTATTTAAGAGTCAGGAGAAAAAATTTCTCTGCCTGGGGGACACAGTTGTATTTACCCAATCAATACTGATTGCATTTCTTTTTTTGTGTTGGTTACCAAAACGATTAGAGTCATATCTGTGGCCTAATTCCAGGAAATGAATGAGGTTTCATGAGTTTCCTGTTCTCCAACTCTTTCACTTCAATTTGCTTTAATTCCGTTACCTGGTTCTAGGGGTATTCATCTGATTGTATTGCAGCTTTGAAAGTTTCTAGTTATTCTGTTTTGAACACTGTAGAGTTGTGAAAATTAATTCACAAAGTTTTCCTTTTGCCATGCCAACTTTTGGAGACTATTGATTAAACAAGAAATCAATGAAAATCTTTAGAAAGACCAGATTTTAAATATAGTTCAATGTGTTTTCAATCATTCATTAGCCCTTCTCATAAACTCATAAAATCACAAAAATAAGTCATAATTCTGGCAAAGGAATACACTTTTTGCACAAACTATCCAAGCTACAAATGTGAAACATTCAAAAAAGTAACTTTTGTGATCCCATGAAGTATTTCAGGTAGTACTTCACATACTGTGGCAAATGAGTGTTCATTCTTATTCATTTTTTTGGCATAGACATCCTTTCTTTAGAACTGCTTGGTAGACCTCTCCAACCAAATATCCCAGCCTCTCACAATTAAGCGTGTCCAGAAATGTACCTTATTGTCTTCTGCATCTCTTTCCCAATTGTTCTCCTGTATTATTACCACCTAAATATGGAACCTCAAAGAAATCTTTAATGTTTACCTTTCATTACTGCATATACCAATCAGTTTGACACATTGATTCTAAGTGTCCAAAGCCATCTGTCTTTTTTTTAATTTTTATTTTTCAATATAGCCACTAGGGCTAAGTTTGTCCAAGTCATGCCCCACAGGCAGCATGTGGCCTGGGAGAGCTTTGAGTGCAGCCAAATGCAAATTCATAAACTTTCTCAAAACATTATGAGTTTTTTCTGATTTTTTTTTAATTTTAGCTCGTCAGTTATTGCTAGTGTTCATGTATCTTACGTGTGGCTCAAGATAATTCTTCTTCTAAGGTGACCCAGGGAAGCCAAAAGATTGGATACCCTTGTTAGGCAATCACTACATTTGTTTGGATGTTCTGCAAAAATAACGTTTTTTGCTTTGGACACAAGGAAAGGAAGCCTTCTCAAATTAGCTCAAGTAGAAAATGTGGTGGGAAGGAAAATTAGGCCTCACTTGGTGCAGTATTTGAGGCAATAGGTGAGGATAAGTCATTGTTTCTTTCAGGTTTTCTATTTCTTGTTCTCTCTTAACTGGTGTCTGCTCTCTATTACCATAATATTATTCATAAGACTCCAAAATGCTTTGCTGTAAAATTGAGTGAGTATGACTTTTTAGCTAATCATTATAGAAAATCTCTCTAGGTATCTTAGCTAAAATTCCCAAAAGAAAATGTAATTGAACTAGGTTACACATCACAAGTTTCTGTCCAGCCTAAATCTACCCCCTAAAAGTTACAGATTCAAAATCCATCCATCTTTTCTGAAGCAATGGTGCCGTGGTTGAGCAGACCCAACTCAGCAGATTTTATAGTGGAGATAAGGTTACTTGAAAAAAACTGGAGAGAGTAGAAAGTGATAGACAACTCTATCATAAGTGTAATGTATTTCTATATCTAAATGTTCATTGTTAATCAACTTCATATTTTTCTCATTGTAGGCCAACCTACAACCTACTAAATATAGTTTGGAGCAAAGATATTCCCTTTTTCTTGACTTATTTGATTTATTTACTTTTCCTAATAAACACTGTATTAGTCAGCTTTGATGCAGTACTAAACAGTTCAAAAATTACAGTGGATTTTAACCAATATCTGACTTTTCATTGACATGTATTACTTGCTCACTTCACATGTGATGGTCGTTTCGTGTGTTATGTGTGTTCTTAAGTCAGACACATGATAAAGGACTGGCCACCATTTGTGACATAATATTCTTATGGAAGAGAAAAAAGGACAGAAGAGCTGGCAGAACTGGGTGCTATATCTTAAAGATTCTGCTCAGATGTGGTGCATATTACCTCTGCTCAGGTTACATTGGCCAAACTATATCATGCGGCCAGAACTGACAATGCTGTGTTTGGATTATATTTCTCATACTAACAGGGTATAGCAAATTACCTAATTGTGAATGAAAGTGTATGATCCCTTTCCGGGATAGGATGGGAACAAGAAATTGGGTACCATACTACGAACCTACCACAAATTACTATAATGACTCATCATGAACACTAATAAACTTCAACTCTTTATTCCAGTGGTTTTCAAAATATGATGCAGATCCATGAGGCTCCTTGGATGTGCTATGTCAAGGCCAAGATAAATTTAGAGGAGCAAGGTTCTGTGCCCTTCCTTACATAATAGCTCTGCTTTTATCTATTTTATATGTTAGATACCTGTGTTTGGTTTATTTGTGGGGGAAATAATAGGTTTCTTTACTTTCAGAATAATGTTTAAAAGTATTTTCTTTGCTTGACAATCAAGATCTTCTCTCATATAATGCCAGTCAGGTTAGTAAAATCCAGTGTCCCTATTATTTTCCATTCACTTTGCACTTCCACCAAAACTCACTGCTCTTAATTTGTTTGCTATGTCACCTATTTTTTTTCTTTGAATTTGTTTACTTCATTCTTATCACACAGACCATTATGCCCTTTTGACTTTTATTGCATCATCAGTGCTTTGCAAATTTTACCTGCATTCATTTACTAGTTGGTAACACAGGACCACAGACTGGGTGGCTCAAACCACAGAAATTTACGTTCTTACAAATGGGAGCTAGATGTTCAAGATCAAGGGTGTCCTCAGGGTTGCTTTCTTCTAATGCCTCACTCCACCTTGTAGAGATGGCCATTGCCTCCAGTGTCCTCAGATGGCCTTCCCTCTGTGTATGTCTGTGTCCTAATCTCTTCATATAAGGACAGCAATTATATTGGACTAAGGCCTACCCATATGATCTCATTTTACCTTAATTATCATTTAAAGACACTGTCTCCAAATACAGTCCCATGCTAAGGTGCTGGGGATTAAAGCTTTAGCATCTGAATTGTGGAGGGTCACAATTCAGCCCACAACACGGTCTTTCAGTTTTAGGTGATAATACTCACTCAGCTCTTATTAAAATAAATTTTCAAAATATATTAGATTCATCATAAGTCTGTTGCAAACAATAGAAAAAAGCAATATTTTTAATATCTTTCAATAGCTAATCTAGTAGACTGAGTTAAACAGGTAACTACTGTCAATCATACACAACTAAACTTTGCATTATTGGACTCTTATCTTTCTTTTAGCTCCATAATCATGTTGCTGATGAGGTCTTTCCTGGCCACAGCTCCAATACTTACCTACTTGCTCCCTTACACTTTACCTCACTTATTCCAATGCGTTCTTTCATTTGTTGCACTTTACTTGTTTACTGCATTTCTCTGTCATCTGTTTTAATTTCCAACAAGTCAAGCAACTCGTCTGCCTTATACATCCACTACTGAATCAGTTGTGCTAATCTGATGCTGGGCACATTGTAGGGATTCAATGACTATGTCTTGATAAAATAAATGCAGGAGAAACAGTGTCAGATATCAAAAGGTGAGAGTAGGCACAGAAGCAAGAAATTGGGCTGTCAAACAATTCAACAAAGCCAGTAGTTTAATATTTCACAATAAATCCTAATTATCAATGTAATGCAAAACAAAATCTTGGGGAACTATAACATTTTCTTCTAAAGGGCACTGAACAATCACTAAGCTAGTAGAGAATTGATTATAATTTAAATAAGATAATGAGGAATAAGTTACCATTATGTTCTACAAATATTTTCACACCCATGAAAGAAAATGAACATAATATACTTTGAATACACTGAATAATGCATTGAGTGTACTTTCAATATATAACTGCAATTAAATATTAGAGGATTTTTTCTTTCTTTAAAATTTAACATGTTCACCCTCCAGAAAATATTTCTTGACTATAATTGCAATGTATACACATATTATCCTTAGGTTCCACTAAATGTATCTTTCTTTATAAATATATATACACACAGAGATGTCATTATAATGATCATTAAAGTGACAAGTTATCCATGTTGGAACTCTAACAAATAGGGGTGTCACAGTGTCGTTTTGGGAAGAAAAAGCTTGCCTTCAATCCCATATCCTTTTCATGAATCTAGCTCATTGATGCAAAATATTAAACTATTGAACAAGAAAATAGATTCTATGCAAGAGGTAGTTCCTTTAGAGGTACGAAATTTACAGGACCAAAGACTAGATTGTCTGAGGATAAAATTCAAAATAACCATGGAGGAAATAACATGAGGATTTAATTATTTCCCAAGGAAAATTGTAAAGAAGAGAAAATAATCTAATACTAACCTACAAGCTAATGAGAGTTAACTGTGAAATAAAAATTTCAAAACCCTGGTATACATGTGTTGTTCTTACTGTTTTCTTTTATCAAAATAGCTAGTGAAATAGTAGAGAATTTGTACATATCTTTATATTCTGCTTTAAATATTTTTGTTGATTGAACATAATTTTGCATGACAAGGTATATAAATGACTTTTTTGATAAAAATAAATTTCCAATGAAAGCAAAAAGGAACACAGCAACAAGTGAAAAGCAAGGGTATTTGTCATTTCAAACATATAACTCTACCTTATTACTTTCTAAATATCTTATGCCTTATTTTGGCTCTTGCTTCTGTTTACACATTCAGGTGGCAAAAGTTAATGTTATATTGTCAAAAAGCAAATGAAATTATTTGACTAAATTTAAAATTAAAGTTATAATAAAGTGACTATAATTGTGCTTTTCCCTGTGCCCTTATTTGGCACTGTTCAAAATGATTTAGAAACATTTTCAATTTTATGTACAGTATATGCCAGTAGGTGGTGGTAGTATTTTCCACAAGCACTACAATGCTATTTTCATTAGTAAATAACCAAATAACCCAAAAAATAGAGATCATTTGCAGACCTTCAATAATTCTTAGAGCAATATAGAGACTTCAGAAGTAATCTTTCCCAAGTTGTATTTCTAGACTCAGTTTAAAAGCAAAACTAGGCACTAAGCATTTTAATCTCTGTATCAGATTTTTGTGAGTATGGTGGGGGGAACCTCTAATAAATTTGGGGGTCGGTGTATTTAATTCCACAGCATTGACCGTTATATTTTTTATTTGCCAACAGATGCTAGCCATTAAATTGGAACATTGGAATTGAAGATAAAAGGTGAGGTATGTATACCCAGCCAGTGGGTTATTTTAACCAGATTTTCTCCTTCATCGTGGCTCATTTGCATTGTGAATACTCTGAAAAAGACAGCTTTTGTGGTCTCTTTGCTGTGTTTGTTGCTCCTACAATGTAATACTATTCAAAGAGTCTGATTGTGTATTCAGATATTACATACATATTGCCCTGGGTCTGGGATTTCCTGTTACTGTGAATGATAAAGACTTTTTTCCTATTTAATGTACAATTCCCCCATTGTGTCCACATATGTGAAAGGGCACCTCTGTGGAATATCCATACTAGAGGAAGAGACTGAGAGATGAGAGAATGCAGCAGTTTGGCAGATAATAGAAAGGAGGTATATTTAGTAAGTGAGATAAGCGAGGTGAACATTAGAGACTGTCTCAGACCCAGACAAGAGCCTACTTCAACTTCAGATGGGATGGTTTGGAAAATGATCTGGAATTTAGGACGTTCTGAACTGCATTTTTAAAGTGTTTTCCTGACCTTAATTTAATCCAAATTTTGGGAATCCAAAATACCCCTTCCAGCTCAGTCCAATATTATTTTTAGAAATTAGGAGGTGGAATATGTACAGAGACATGCTTCAAGTTTGAAAAACCAAATTCTCTTTAAATTTGGATCTAAAGGCAGGAGTAGAAGAGTGAATACATTATGCCCAAAGTCTGGTCCTTGGGCTGCCAGTTTCAGCATCACCTGGGAGGTGGTCAGAAATGCAGAATCTCAGACCTCACACCTACTGAATCAGAACCTGCAGTTTCACGAGACCTCCTGGAGACCTACACTCTTGTAAAAGTCTGAGAAGCACTGATTCAGATGATTCTGAGATAAAGGAACCTACTTATTTTCTTAGAGCTGGGAAAGCAACCACTGAGTGGTGTTTTATATACATCACACATAACCTCAACAGAATGAACGTCAGTCACTCAAGGTCCTGATTTTCCTATCTTAACTCTATTTGGAGATTCTGTTTATACTGTCATAAAGAATTAGAAAACACTGGACAGATGGCCAAGCAGAAGAAAAAAAATAGTCAGGAGGGTGCTGCAATTTTAGGGATGACCGAATCTTAAAGATCATTTAGCTGCTTGGTTCCCCTATCTAGGCAGCCCATGGCAATGTCCTTACATATTATGCTTCCATCAGGACTTGGTGAACAAAGTATTCTGAAAAGCTTTGCACATAAAAACTGGTGTTGCAGCTCTTTTGAAGCTGAAAGCAAAAAATCCCAGATAAAATTAAGCACCGAAATTTTGGAAATGTAGTTATCGGCAGCAGAATGGAAGCAAATTAAGCTTGTGAGCTCCAGTGAATTTTCAGCTGTTCTGCAAGGTTTCCTGTTAAAATGAGTCTGGCAGTGTTTGAAATATATTAGAAGCATTTTAAAACAATTTTAGTCAATTATTACTATTAGAAATGTCCATCTTTTTTTAAAAAATGAAAATAACTCATTATGTTCTTGTACCCATTCCCACTTTTAAGCCTCTTGAGCAAAAGAAACTCAATAATGATTGCACTCTAATTTTGATATTCTACATAAGAATGACCCCTACATTTGCACCAAATAGGTGTTACCACAATTTTCAAAATTTCTATAAAATGTATATTGTTCATTAACTTATACTTACTCATTAGCAATAAAATTTAATCTGAAGTATTGTGCCTAGGGCATCAAATAAATTGAAGGAACAAATAGGAACAAAGTGTATTATACAATATATTCTAGGACCCAGTGTGAGATAGTTCAGGTAGAGAAGAAATGCAAATAGTTACCTGGTACCTTCATTTTGACCAGAATGTTTGCAGTGCCATTTCTGAGTTTCCATTCATCCACCCTGAATGGTTAGAAAGCTAACTTCTAAAATACATATGAGACATCGGGAATGCTTTCATTGGTCATTTTACTATGTGAAAAGTTTACTGAAGTGGAAAATTCCTGGGATTCAAAAGTTGTTAGGCCCATCAATGATAGACGGAAAGAAAATGTGGCACATACACACATGGAATACTATGCAGCCATAAAAAAAGTATGAGTTCATGTCCTTTGTAGGGACATGGATGAAGCTAGAAACCATCATCCTCAGCAAACTAACACAGGAACAGAAAACCTAACGCTGCATGTTCTCACTCAAAAGTGGGAGGTGAGCAGTGAGAACACATGGACACAGGGAGGGGAACATCACACACCAGAGCCTGTTGGGGGTTAGGAGGAAAGGGGAGGGAGAGTATTAAAACAAATACCTAATGAATGTGGGGCTTAAAACCTAGATGATGGGTTGATAGGTGCAGCAAACCACCATGACACATGTATACCTATGTAACAAACCTGTACATTCAGCATATGTATCCCAGAAATTAAAGAAAAGTTAAAAAAAAAATAGTCCTTAGGATTACTTGCTGACACTATAGGATCCTCTTTCTTATGAGTGTTTTTGGTTACTACCAGCCCGGGGTAGTACCACAATGATCCTATGGACTCTGTCCTGTTTCTTGAACCTCTGTGGACAGCCTGTCTATAAAGAAACCTTTTCAGAAATATCAAATTCTGTGTGTGTCATGTGTTTCATTTGGAGACCCTGGCAGATTCAGGGGATGTAAACAAAATTTATAACCAAAGAAAAGGCTTAAACCACAGGAATTGAGATGTTTGTTAAGTGGCTTGTTAGTAGCAGGCCTGAATAGAAATCCTATGATTTGCAACTCCCAGCAACTGCTTTTTCTCCAACTTTAAGTGAGAGATTAGATGCGGAGAGAATTATTCCCAGAGCATCTTCTCCCCTCAATACATTCAAAGAGGATCAGAATGTGTATCAGGGGGCTATTACTTGCCCCGTGGTCATTTCCTCTGAAATGCATTCAATGGTCCTAGCCCAGATCAGACACTCTACATTGGTGGCCAGAAATTAGAAACCACCATTTCCTTTAATATTGTCACCCTGAATATGACTCAGATTTAGTTCATGAAACACACCCAGTGTCAGTGACTTTTTTATATTTCTGCACCTTTTTGTACTTCTTAAAGTGATGCTAGAGCCAGAAGCGAAAAGAATTAAGATCAGGCTACTTCTCACAAATGCACACATGATATCATCGATGAAATATTATTCAGACCACTAGTTGTTTTTTTTTTTTTTTTTTTTTTTTTTTTTTTGTAGATGGTGTCTCACTATATCAGCCAGGCTTGTAGTGCAAATGATATGATCTTAGCTCACTGCAACCTCTGCCTCATGGGTTCAATCCATTCTCCTGCCTCAGCCTCCCCAGTGGTGGGGATTACAGGTGCATGCCACCAGGCCCAGCTAATTTTTGTATTTTTGATAGAGACAGGGGTTTCACTATGTTGGCCAGGGTGGTCTTGAACTCATGACTTTATGTGATCCACCCACCTTGACCTCCCAAAGTATTGGGATTACAGGCGTGAGAACACCTGGCCTTAGACCACTTGTTTTTATTTTAATATTGTTTTTATTTTAATATAATTTATACATGCCATGTAATGATATCTTCAACAAAGTAATTGTGAGAGAAAAATTAATCAATGATTTACATGTGGTCTGTGCTCATTTAAACATATGTGTGTGTATATATATATATACACACACGCATATATTTATACACAATATACCTGCATATATACAAACATACACATATATATTTATTCTTTCATCTCACACATTTACTGAGATGTTCTACAGCTGTACACTGGCTTCTCCAGTGTTGAGGTGGGCAGAAAACCTACACTTACCAAAGCCAGGAAAATCAGATGTGACAATTTGCTGTTGGGAACTAGGGCAGGAAGAAGAGCATATTAGGTCCTAAGTAAACATTTGATGACTGGTTGAGCAAAATTATAAGGAGTGAGTTTGAGGTTTTTCAGAAGCACTGCTTATCTTCCAACATTTTAACTTTATTATTTTTAATGTTAAATCCATCAGCTAACATATTCTCAGGATTACCTATCCACAGGATAAATAGACTCTATGATATAAAGGCACCAGATAATGCCACAGGGAAGAAACAGAGTTGATAGGAGAGGAAGGTCAATATCCACTAAGTCAACATGACTTCTCCCACAGGATTGCCTGAGTGCAGGGCTATGAGCATACAAAACTATTTAGAAGTTTTCTACGAAAAACCTAATTAAATCATTATAGGACTCACTTTAAACTTTTAACTTTCAGTGATGGTATCATTTTTCTGTTCTTTCATCTTACTTATATTGAGGATGTGCCACCAGCCCCACAGGGACATTCCTAGGGGTATCTTCCCTTCACAGAGTGAGTGAAGACTGGCCCTGAACCCATGGATCAGGAATTGGAATCTACAAAGGAAGGGGAGGAGGCTGAGGGTGGAATCACGAGATTGTGAATAAGGTAGGCAGGACTTAAAAGTCACTGTGCAGGAAACAATAAAGTCATAGAACTGGGTGTTTGTGCAGCACGTTGTGTGGGAGTAGGAGAAAAGAGTCTCTTTTCTCTTGGTCAGGAATCAGATTGAACACGTTTGCAAAGATCAGTTAAATCATCTGAAGTGAAGCAGTTGTTGCTGCTTTTGGGTATGAGTTGCCTTTGTACATGTGGTTTAGCCTATACTCTGTTCCTTGGGTTGAAAAATAATAAACTGAGGTTGAACAAAATGATTGTCTTTCCTCCATGTCTGCCAGTGTTAGCTTTCTTACTCTGTTCTCATCCTTTGTCCTTTTGGATTGGACTAACTACATTTTATTTCTCCATCTTTTTCCTTCTGAGAGAGAAAGGTAGTGATTGTAAAGAAAGAGTGTTTCATGGAAGGCCATTATAGACTAAGAAAATAATTATTAGATTACAGATATATTAATAGAAAGAACCTTAACTAATTATCCTCCAGCTCTGGGGAAGTATCCATCAATCGTATTTTGCAGATATTTTAAAATTTTCATTAGAATTATCTATGAATCCAAGCCTGTGAGAATTAGTGATTGCACATACCTGGCCCTTTAACATTTCCCACTTCCTTGCTAAACAGAGCTGTGTTTGCTTTAGCCAGTAATGATGATGGTAAAAAATTAAGAATAAACATTCAGTTGTGTCAAGAAAATACATTTTGTTAATTACGACCATTGAAGAGCATTTTATGTGTTTTTATTTAATTTTCATTTTACTTTGATATCATGTGACCAGAAGTTTCAGGACTCTTTAAAACCCATTAAAAATATGTTCTTGTCCTCTAATTATAAAAGTACTGGATTAAAATTATAGATATTTGAAAAATAAGAAAGAAAAAGAATACCACATAATCTCATTATTGACAAAATCACTTAATATTTTGATGCATTTCTTTCAAGTGTTATTTTCTTTATACCTATATAACTGCTTAAGCCCAAAGTAAACTTGGTAAGTGTAAAATTTTGTGAGGTTATTTTCTAATTAAACTGTGTTTTACATATTTTTTCCTTTTAGCAATTTTTTTAACATCATTTTGGTTGAGTTCATGCTATTCCATTATAGAGCACTGTACATGGGTCTGCATTCAACTCAATAAATGGGCATTTTGTTATTCCACTGGTTATTATTCTAAGTGTTGCAATAAACATATTTATATATGAATCTTAGCCTGAGTCTGAAAATGTCTTTAAGATAAATTCTGGGAGTAGAATTAATGCAACAAAAGATATAAAATTTTGGGATAACAATTTTAAAATTATTAATATTTTCAATAATTTCTACCTTTTTATAAAGCTTATGAAGACTAAGATACCTATCAGTCATTTAGAAGAGGTCCATTCTAGAAAAATATATTTTTGATTAAAAATCTATTTGATTCAAATATATTTAAATATTTAAATATATTTATACTATTTAAATTTATTGATTGGATTGCTAATGAGAATGTATTGGATAGCCATATTTCTGATTTTGTGAATCATTTATTCATCTTTTTTCCAATTTTTTATTACATAGTGGTCATTTTATTGGGCCCAACAAGAGTTTTATAAATTAAGAATGACACTATATGTCTATTATATTGTTGTAAAATTGTCAGTTTTGTTTACCTTTGAACTTTAATATATTTCCTTGACATTTAGAGAGTCAATTTTATGTTATAAGATCCATTGGTTTTTTCCTTTGTGAATTCTTTCATTGTTTATAAATTTAGAAAGACTATATAGTCACAGATTTCATATTTAAATGAAATGCTTTTATTTGACGTTTTGGTTTAACATTTTAACCAATTGGGAAATAATTTTAGCACTGGATAAAGACAGATATTTGATATCTAGAAATATTTTATGTTCCAGTATATCCATTCTGGAAACCATTGAATAATGTTGTCAATTTTTATACACTGATTTTTTTCTGAACACAAATCTGATATCTTGATCTGTTTATTGATTTTACAGCAGTCCACACTTTAAAATATTTACATTGAGCAATACATTTTAATATTTTATAGCTCAAGATTCTGCCAGCTCTTTTTGTTTAAAGGTGTTATGAGTGGCTTATTACAACTCATAAGTATGGTGTGTGTTTTTTTTTATGTTTGCAGAGGCTCTGCTTAGGCTTTTGGTTTTAAACTAGGATTTTTAGAATTTTATTTATTTTTTGGAATGATCTATTTTACTATGATCAAATGTGTAACTAATACAAATTTCAAAACTAAACTTTAGAAAAGGCACGTTGGTGAAGTTATATGCCCATTGTCACTCAACAAGCCAGTAAATTATAGATTTGGAATCAGAACTCACATTATAACAATTTTCCAGTCTGATGTTTAACTCATGAAACTCATAACCCTATTGTTTATGGGCTGAAAAAACGTCTCGTTGTGAGGCTTCTTGCTAATAAGGAGCTTTCCCTATGGACTGTGGGACAGCCTCCCTATTAACTTATGAAAGTTTCTCAAAACCTTGATCCCAGAAAGAGAAGAGGCTCAGGACAATACCCTTGCCATGTCATTCTGTCTTTGTTAGAGCATAAAATACTTTTGGAAATATCTATTGTGAATGCTAATATAGATATAGTCTCTTTGGGAATAGGACTGTGTTGAAAGGGGCAGGTTCCTGGAACATTATGGTGGCCTAATGATATGTCTGTGAAATAAAACAGCTCATTCCAAATAGGTTATTGTTCATGTTTAAGTGATTATAGCAGTGATTTAAGCCAAACTAAATATTCTCTTTCCACGGTTTACTTCAACTCATTCTAATCCTTCTTCACACAAACCTGTTCAGTTTGTCTTCTTTTTCTTATGTGAGTATTTGATCATGTGGGCAAAATTTACTGATTGAAAAGAGTGTGGAAACTAAAAAAAGAGAAAAGAACAAAAGAGCAAGTTCTGTGTGGTTAGTGGGAGGTGAAGGGCTGGATTGATTGCAAGTGTTCTAAGAGAAAAATGACACATCCGACTGGGCATCAGGAATCATTTCTTGCCAATGAAATTTCTGAAGCTGTGGAATCATCTCTAAAAAGAAATGATTGAAGCCTCTTGTCTGAGCCACTTACAATTTCACCTAATAAAGCTTTTGAGAACTCTATACTGCTAGTAAGGGATGATGACTTAGTAAGTCCAGTCCATTGATTCTGTGATAGTCTTGGCATGACCTACTCATGGAATAACTTCATAATCAAATCTAAGACACCCTGTGAGCACTATATAAATTCATGCCTCCAATTTTTGGATGACTATTCAGATATGATTCTGCTGTTTGTAAAATACTTATACAAGGATGACTGTTCTTACATTTGTAAAAAATACTTTTTCCCCACAAAAGAATGTCTTCTTCTATCACGGGAAAATGAATTGAAAATAAAATACAAAAGCAAGCAGAATTTGTCAAGATATAGTATAAAACATTCATGATGCTTTATCTAGCTGTTGGTGGTGTTATTTCAAGACTAAAGAACAGTGTTAGAAGTTCAATTATTATTTTATCAAAATAAAAGGAAAGGAAGAAGAAGAAAACACTCTGAGTTGACAATTTGCATATCATACTTCAAGGTAATATAATTTAAAACAGCTGATCTAGGCCCAGCGCGGTGGCTCATGCCTGTAATCCCAGCACTTTGGGAGGCCAAGGTGGGTGGATCACGAGGTCAGGAGATCTAGACCATCCTGGCCAACATGGTGAAACCCCATTTCTACTAAAAATACAAAAATTGTCTGGGTGTGGTGGCACATGCCTGTAATCCCAGCTACTTGGAGGCTGAGGCAGGAGAATCACTTGAATCCGGGAGGCGGACGTTGCAGTGAGCTGAGATTACGTCATTACACTCCAACCTGGCTAAAGAGTGACACTCCATCTCAAAATAAATAAATAAACAATAAAACATCTGATCTAAACGCTCCAATTAGACTGATCCAAAACACTCAAATTAGACTTTACAAGCAAATAACCAATTCTATCTTGGCTTTAGCATTGCCTCTGACACCCTTGTAATATGAATATCTGAACAAAATTATAAGAGCCTCCTTTCTGGTGCCTGGGAAACTTATTAACTACTTGACATTCAAGGCAATGACTTCCCAATGTGAAAAGTTACTGCTAATACCTGATATTAGCTTGTTTGGGTTTTGACTAGGTCCTACAAAAAAGCTCAATTGGCAGTTCCCCTTTTACTAAAGATTGATTCCCTTTCTAAGTCCTTTCAAAATCTAAATTAACCTGGGGATTTTCACCTTGACTTCTTTAGTTGCAAAGAGATATGACATGCAGAAACTTTCTTGTTAACCCATCACGTGAGACAGAGTTTGGTTTCTGTAATCGTAAGCGCAGAGCACTATAGAGAGCTTCTAAGTGGTAAAAGGAAAGGAAATTGGAAGGAGGAACTGAAGATATTTTTCTCCTATGAATTAGCACAAATACAGATTTATAGCCTACACATGTGTTTTGTTTTTACTGATGGTTGTAACTAGGGACACCTGTAAGACAGAGCCAAAGGGGAAGAATTAAAAATAAATGGAAGAAAACGTAATAATAAGCTGAATTTCAGAGCTTGATTTGAAGCCTAGTATGTGAGACTTAAAAATTCCCCTTTCCTGGAAATGTTTTATCATTTAGCTTATGTAATTTAGCATACAGTATGAAGGCTGAAATAAAACATTTTAAAAAAGATTCTTTCAGTATTTCCAACGGAAATGTTGAGCTAAGTGTAGAATTTGTGGGATCAGTTAGCTTATGAATAATGATCCTTTATGCTGGCATTGGGAAATCCCTGTTCCCACAGCTAGTTCAATAAAGCAATTAATATCAATAAATGCTGAAGAAAGCAAATCTCTATTCACTTTTGTCTGGATTAGTTAACATGAGAAAAATCCTATCCCTCTCCTGAAGTATTTAACCTTCTCATAGGAAGACATTCTAGTGGAAGGTAAAGTATGTTTTGACATATGTTTCTCTTGTCATACACCGTCTCATTCTTATAAAGTGATTCACCTTTCTACTACCCCTAGAAATTTTAAATGTGGTTTTCTATTTAGACCAGGATCTTGTGGCAAACTTGTGATGTCAATCTACTGTATCATTTTTCCTAATAAATTAACTCTAAATTTAGCTTCTGTTTAGATGACTTCCTTTAAAGGAAACATACCTTGCAAAATTCAGAATAACATTTCTTTTCTACTGCATAATGATTACACATTCCATGCAGAATAGTTCACATGTATTCAATTTACAGAGGATATTTGAGAAAAAGCAATTTTTGTGTGACATCACATACTTCGGTGAACATTTTAGCACAGTCTACACAATGATAAAAGGTTTCACCAAGGCAATGGGTGAGGTTTAATCGACCTCATTGATAGATAAGGATTTAGGCATTTGAACTTTCACAGATCAGCATTCAGTAAACCAATGTTAAGAAACAGCCCTGAACTTTTGCTGCATTTGGCAACATTATTTGAGATTTCACACGCAAGCAATAAAAAGCTTAAAAGATATTATCCTGTAGAGTCCAAAAAATGTGGTAATAAGGTAAGAGTTGAAGTGCATTGTTGACATAAGAAACCCCTGGCTCATGCTTGATTTATAACACACCCAGTTTCGTCAGAATTGGCATAAATGAGCTCTTCTGACAGTATGGTGATAACATACTGCAAGAATTGAAGCTGCCAATTCTTACACCTTCATTCTACTAGCAAAGAATTTTAAAACACAGTTTCAATATTGCTACAATACAACACTCTTTTGCTGGTTCTCAAAAACTAAAAGACCCATTCTGCCTGCTGCTTACACATTTGAGAGTGGAGAGAAAGCCAACTTTGAATGTACCTAACTAAATGTATGTGTGCATGTGTGTGTGTATCTGTTAATTTTATGTATACCAAAGTTATAAACAGTTAAAATTTATGGTGAGGTGCCTAATTACCAACCTATAATCAAATGATACTTTAATTTTGAAATAAAGTACAAATTTCAAACCATACCTTAAAATTAAGTATACATTTAAAACCAGTACCTTAAAACATAAGTAGAGGCTATTATTATTACTCTCATTACACTAGGTTCTTCTTATTATTTGCCATCTTATCTGTGGGAATTGAATAAGAAAGAAGACAACATTTCTTACAGAAATTACATTTAAAAGTTACATTACAGTAAAGCAAGTAACAGCTTTTAAGAGAAGTAAAAGTTTATTTTGTAGTGTTTAAAGAAACACATATTGTGGAGGAAGGGGTATCAGGAGAAAACATTGAGTATGGAAAATGAAAAGACCATAACCACAAGCATTTGTTGTTTTCAACTTCCTCATTAGTGAATTCTTTTAAAGCCCTTTGTGTTTAATTCAGTGAAAAATTACACCTTAAAATATTTTATGTATAAATTGAACTATGTTCAAAAGTGGCTAATATTATTAATGGTGTTTGTATCAGGGATAAATAATACATTAAAGAACATTGTGTATTATTTAATTATCAAAGCTTTTTATTTTGAGATAATTATAGATTTACATGCAGTTGTGAGAAATAAAAATTCCAGAGTACCATTTACCCAGTTTTCCTTAGTAGTAATAACTTCCATAACTATAATACAAAATCACCAAGCAGGATATTTACACTGATACAATGCACTGATCATACTCAACTTTCCCAGTTTCACTTGTACTCATGTGTGTGTCTGTGTATGTGTGTGTGTGTTTAGTTTCATAAAACTTGGTTACATACGTAAGCTCATATACCCACTACCATGGGAAGGATACTGAACAGTTCCATCACCTCACTTATCTCTCATGTGACTCTTTTATAATAACACCCACCTCCTCTTCTACTGTACCCCCATCCTCACCCTGACAGTCACTAAACTGTCCCCACTTTCTACAATTTTGTCATTTCAAAAATGTTATACTAATGGAATCATACAGTATATAAACTTGATATTAGCTTCTTTTCACTCGACAGAATTCACTGGAGATTCGTTTCTACTTGTGTGACATCCATAGTTAATTTCTTTTTATAGCAAAGTATATTCCACGATATCAATGTACAACCATTTGTTTAATCATTCATTTATTGAAGGACATCTGGGTTTTGTTTTGTTTCTAATTTTTGGATATTATGCCAAGTATCTAAAGACATTCCTGCTGTCTCTCTATCTTTGATTTCTTGTTTGAATCCATTATGTTCAGAGAGCATACTCTGTATGAGTTAATTCTTTTAAATGTGTTGAGGCTTGCTTTATGGTCCAGGACAGGGGTGCTTAAAACAAAAAAAGTATATTCTTCTGCTATTTGTTGGCTTGTGGTATATGTGCCAATGAGATCCTGTTGGCTAACTGCATTGTTTAGCTAGATATCCTTGCTGATTTTCTGTGGAGTCATTCTTTCATTTTCTGGGGTGCTAAGAGAGGAGGGTGTTAAATCTTTAACTGTAATTGAAGATTTATTTATTTCTCCTTTAAGTTTTATCAGATTTTGTTTCATCTATATCCAGAGTGTCTTCTTTGGTGCAAATACATTTGAAATCATTATTATGTCTTCCTGGTAGATTGATCTTTTATTGTTTTGTAATGTCCCTTTTTCTCTCTAGTAACTGTCTTTGCTCTGAGATCTGCTTTATCTGATAATAATACAACCACTCTTCCTTTTTGTTTTGGTAGTATTTACACAGGTATGTCTTTCTCGATCCTTTTATTTTTAACCTACCTATATTGCTAAATTTTAAATACATGTCTTTTAAATGCCATATAATTGGGTCATTTTTTAATCAATTATATTGATCTCTACCTTTCAATTGGTGTGTTTAGATTGTTTGCATTTGTTATAATTATTGATACATTAGACCTTAAATCTGCCTTTTTATTATCTATTCTCTGTTTGTTGTCTCTATTTCTTGCGTCTCTGTTTTGTTGTTCTTGACTTCCTATAGGTTACTTGGATTTTTTTTTAGGTTTACATCTTGATTTATTTTGAGCATATCTCTTTGTTTAGTTTTCACAGTGGTTGCTCTAGTTATTATAATATACATACGTGGCATATCACAGTCTAATGATGTCAACATTTTACCACTTTCAGTAAATTGCAGAAACCTTACCTTCATATATGTCCTTTATCCTTTCCTACTTTTAAGTATTATTGTCTTGCATATCAGATGGTGTTATATTTTAATTGATCTTAAAATATGGCTTATAAAACTAATGAGAAGGACAGTCTATTGTATGTACCCATATATGTCTCTGAGTGGAGAAGGGAGGCCTCAGGACCAGTAGGAAAAGGAAAAGGGAACATTCTTGCTGTCAGCCTGGTTCCTGATTAATTGGCCTTGCTGTGCTGACCTACTTTCCTGAGGTTGTTGACAGGACAATCCAGAGAAGGAACGTACCCACCTAGGCCACCTTCTGGTTAGGTTGACAGTCAGGCAATGCAGGACTGAGTCATTGTCTTCTGTTGGGTGTAGGTCACAAGGCACCCTGTTCTTTTTTTTTTTTCTGCAATCCCGGAGTCTCTAATCAGTTTTCCTTCTTTCCACCTTTCACTGTTCCCCATTTGATCTCCTACTGCATTATTTCCAGAGTTTGTCATTGTACTTAGCGGAGAGGAGGAGGGCGATGTAAGTCTACATTATTTTATCCAGATGGGATGTAGCACACAGCGTATTTTAGCATATAAAAGACTTCTTTTCAGAAGTTGATAAAAGCCATAGTCTAACAGTTTGTTATGGGAATGGTAGAAATAAAGAAACATGGGGAATAAGAGGTTGGTGAGATAAGAATAGGTCTGATGCTGCTGAGTATGCAAAACATTAATTGAAAACAATATTTCAGTCACAAGCAGTTTTATACCATAAATAGGAAACAGCCCATATATCATTTACATAAAGGAAAAAGAGGAATCAGAAACTGGATATTTTGACAAGTGTCAAGACAGCAGTAACATACTGTTTGTGTTAGTTTTGGTAATTTCCTTAAATCTTTCAAAGCATGGTCAGAATAAGCTAATGTGAATTAGCTGCCAATATAATAAAAAAAATTGTTGTCCTGTAATTGTTACTTTTTGTCACAATTTCAAAAGTTTTATTTCTGAACTGATTCAACAGTTCAATAGATGAAGAATAGCATAAACAACTATGAGGAAATGAATAAAATTGGAGAATGTATATTAAGTATAAATGAAGACTTAATAAATCTAGAGAAATTGAAACAAATAGGTTAGAAAATTAACAAAACGAAATAGAGAAGTCACAAGTATATGGTCAACTGTTATGTGATGAAGGTGGTACTGCAATTTAATGAAAAATAATCTTAAATAATATTGAATCAATTTTATATTCAAATACAAAGAAAAGGAACTTTAACCAGTACTTCACAGCATATTCAAAGACCAATTCCAGATGGCTCATAATCTAAATTTGAAAGTTAATACACTATAGATAACAGTAAAAGGTTTTCATGAACTTGAGACAGGTAAAAATTTCTCAAGCAGAACAAAAAAGTATTAAGACAAAGATTTGTAATTTCTACTAAATTAAAATTTAAAACTTCTGTTCATCATAAGACAATATTAAGAGTGAAAAGGCAATCCATGGAGTGGGAGAAGAAATTTGCAATGCATATATTTAACAATGGACTCTTATCTAGAATGTATAAAGGACTCTTACAAATTGAGATAAAAGAGACAGACGACCCAATTGAAAAATTGTCAAAAGACTTGAACAACACTTTACAAAAGAGATTGTCAGAATGGTCAATAAGCATATGAAAAGTTCCCCAACTTCATTATTCATCAAGGAAATTAAAATTAAAATGAAAATGAGATTACTACACACCCACCAGAATTACCAAAATGAAAAAAAAGAAAAGTTGGAAATATCAAATGATGGCAGAAGTGTGTTGCAACTGGAATTGTTATACACTATACCTGGTAGTATAAATTAGTTCAGTCATTTTGTAAAAATATTTGGTACTACCTATTAAAAGTGAACATGTACACAATTCTGTAAACCCAGCAATTCCATGCCAGTTAGCATATGCACATACATGCACCGAAATACATGCAGAAGAATTCATAGCAGTTTTGTTCATCACAGACAAAAACAGGAAACAACCAAAATGTCCATCAACAGAAACATAAGCAAACAACTTGTAGTATATTTACATACAGAAATACCATAGAGCTGTTTTTTTTTTTTTCAGAAAGAATTACTGTCACATACAACATGATAGACAAAATGTTGAGCAAAAGAAGTCAAACCATAAAAAGTACAGTTCATATAATTCCATTTGTTTTAAAAAAGCAAAATATGCAACAGTTTCTATAACAAAATTCAGAATATTAGTTTAAGTTTGGGTATTTAGTTTCTAAGAATGAACATGATGGAGGCTTCTGAGTACTTCACTGTGTAAGATTTATTAAGCTAGACACTTAAGATTTATGCATTTTAGTGGTATTTATACAATGGTCAATTAAAATATTGATGGTAAAAATGTACCTACTTTTACTCAAAATCTATATCACAACTACTTGCTAATGACAAGAAAATGTGTAGAGAAAAGAGTCAGTAACACTTTTAAAGTATTATGTTATTCATACCCTTTATCAAAAATACACAACTGAGAAAAATACAGGTGATTAGAAATCAGGCAATTTGAAATTTGTCAAGAATCTTCTTTATACTGACTATAAAATGTAGTGCATCACTTAACAATTTGGCATCAATTTTCTCATCTGTAAAATGTAAATTAAAATTCCAGCTTCAATCAAAATCATATCAGTGGTAGTATTTGAAGTTGACATGGAAAGTATTCCAACATTTAAAACAAATACAATTTAAGGTAGTTAATTCATGTTATTGAAGCAATATCATGATGTGTTTGGGAATAAATAAAATGGTAAGAAGAATTTCAGGTATGTTGGAGAAGATACTTAGAAGGCAAAATGGAGAAGGTGTAATTGACCAGTCTTTTGAGAGATTTCAATTCAGTTTATACAATTGAGTATAGGACATTTCCACTTAAGGATGACTCCATAGTCCTGCTAAACCCATTTGATCTAAAAGTGATCTCTTTGTACACAATTTGGGCTGCCTGCTTCTGGTTCCTCTTATATGTATTCCAGTGAATTTCTGTTTCCCCAGATGTTCTACCTTCTAACCTCAATATCATTCTTATCTCTTCCCTCATCCTTTACCACTGCAGCCCAACAAGTTCTTCTCACTTGCTGCTCAGAAAAGTCAATACATTGAGAACAGCAGGAGGTGCAGCAGAGAAAAGAGTTTAATAGTCACAGGGCCAGCCAAGCAAGGAGACAGGAGATATTTCTCGAATCTACCTCTCTGAGAATTCAGAGGCTGGGGTTTTAAAGGGTACTTTGGTGGAGAGGGGGCTGGGGAACTGAAACAATGGAAATGAAATCATAAGGGTGACAAAGCTGCTGGTGAGTCAGTACCCAGCTGAGGGTGCAGGTCAGGTTGAGTCAGTCCTTAGTGTGGAACACAGGTTCAAGTGGCATCTCTCGGTCTATCAAAATGCTACATCTGAAAAATATCTTAAAGATTAGCCCTTTGGGTCTCATAATAGTGATGTTATCTATAGGAGCAGTTGGGGGAGTTATACATCTTGTAACCTCAGTTACATGACTCTGGGACACTAAACAAGCTAAGCAAGCAATGGATGGCTATTGTTTAACAAAGCCATTCCTTAGCAAAGTTCAGGCCCCTACCATGATTCTAAACTTGTGGCCTTTTACTCCTTTTCACAAATTACAGTTTTTATCTTTGAACAAGGAGGAAATCAGCTCAAGTAAAGGACTATGATGGCCTCCACACCATAACGAGCAAAAGCAATTTAGTCTGGTAGGTGCAAGATGGAGTCAATTATGTCAAATTTCTTTTACTACTATAATCTTTGAAAGGCAGTTTCATTACCTCTTTTCACAACAACCACAAATCATTTTCATCTTACCTCCTAATTTTTTACATCATCTACTTTTTTTCTATGTCCTGTCACGACCTAATTAAGACCACTCTCATGTCTCATCAAAATTGATATCATAAAATCAAAAACAAGTTAGTTACTTCCTAAACACAATGGGGGTACAGGCATTGCATAAATACATTCATTCAAAATGGAAGCAATTGGCCAAAACAAAGGGGCTACAGTCTCCATGGAAGTCAAAAATCCAGTGGGGCAGTTAAATTTTAAAGTTCCAAAATGATCTCCTTTGACTCCATATCTCACATCCAGGTCACACTGACTCAAGAGGTGGGTTTCCATGGTCTTGGGCAGCTCCACCCCTGTGGCTTTGCAGGGTACAGCCCCTCTCCTAGCTGCTTTCATGGGCTGGCATTGAGTGTCTGTGGCTTTTCTAGGTACACAGTGCAAGCTGTCATTGGATCTACCATTTTGGGGTCTGGAGGACAGTGGCCCTCTTCTCTCAGCTCCACTAAGTAATGCCCCAGGGGGATTCTGTGTGGCGGTTTCAACCCTACATTTCCCTTCTGCACTGACCTAACAGAGGATCTCCATGAGGGCACTGCCCCTACAGCAAACTTCTGCCTGGACATCCAGACATTTCCATACATCCTCTGAAATCTAGGTGGAGGTTTCCCAAACTTAATTATTGACTTCTGTGCACCCACAAGCCCAACATCACATGGAAGCTGCCAAGGTTTGGGGCTTGGATCCTCTGAAACCACAAGTGAGCTGTACCTTGGATCCTTTTAGTCATGGCTAGAGTGGCTGGGATTTAGAGCACCAAGTCCCTCGGCTACACACAGCAGAGGGGCCCTGGGCCCAGCCCACAAAACCATTTTTTCCTGCTAGGTATCTGGTCCTGTGATGGGAGGGGCTGCCACAAAGGTCTCTGACATGGCCTGGAGACATCTTCCCCATTGTCTTGATGATTAACATTCAACTCCTTGTTACTTATGCACATTTCTTCAGCAGGCTTGAATTTCTTGTCAGAAAATGGGTATTATTGCATCAATTTTCCAAAGCTTTCTGCTCTGATTCCTCTTAAATGCTTTGCTGCTTAGAAATTTCTTTGGCTGGTATACTAAATCATCTCTCTCAAGTCAAAGTTCCACAGATCTCTAGGGCAGGGTCAAAATACCACCAGTCTCTTCATATAGCAAGAGTAAACTGTACTCCAGTTTACAAAAACTTCCTCATCTCCATCTGACACCACCTCTGCCTGGACTTTATTATCCATATCACTATCAGCATTTTGGTCAAAGCCTTTCAACAAGTCTAGGAAGTTTCAAACTTTCCCACATCTTTCTGTCTTCTGAGCCCTACAAGTCTCTAGGAAGTTCCAAACTTTCTCACATTTTCCTGTCTTCTTCTGAGCCCTCTAAACTGTTCCAACCTCTGCCTGTTTCCGAGTTCCAAAGACACTGTCACATTTTTGGTTATCTTTACCATAGCACCCCACTACCTTGGTACCAATTTACTGTATTAGTCTGTTTCCATGCTGTTAATAAAGACATACTCAAAACTGGGTAATTTATAAAGGAAAGAGTTTTAATTGACCCACAGTTCCACATGGCTGGGGAGGCCTTACAATCATGGTGGAAGGCAAAGGAGAAGAAAGTCATGTCTTACACGGTGGCAAGCAAGACAGAACTTATGCTGTGGAACTCCCACTTGCAAAACCATCAGATCTTGTGAGACTTGCTCACTACCATGAGAACAGTATGGGGGAAACTGCCCCCATGATTCAATTATCTCCACCTGGCCCTACCCTTGATATTTGGGGATTATTACAATTCAAGGTAAGATTTGGGTGGGGACACAGCTAAAGCATATCACGCTCTTTGAAATTCTGTAACTCTTTAATTCACAGATGGTTATAGTGGGCTTTCAGCAGGATGAAGTTGTAAATATAAAGAAAAAAAAAAACTGAGTAGTCAACAGAGTAAAGTAGTAGTGTCAGAGAAATCACTGGAAAAGTGGGAGAGGGCATATCAGTTAATTCTTGGATGGGAAACAACCTTGCCAGGCAATCCAAGTTATGCTCTGAAGTAACAAGGAAGGCATCTGAGGAAGGGGTGGGGTTGGGGAAAGACAGAAAAAGTAGTGCTGATGAGAAAAGCAAAACAAGATTCTCTTCCCTTATTGAACTGCACAGAGCTGGTGTGAATATTTTTGAAAACAAGCTGAGTAGAATTTCATAAAGATGGGATTAATGGAGTTTTCCAAGAATAAAGAGTGGCCTGTGGAGAGTGGGAGATATTGAGATTATTAAATAACTATTGGGAAGGTACATCACAATCATATTGAATTCAAGTGGAAAGAATTGCCTCATCTGTAGTCAGGAAAAAGGAGGTAAAATAAATTCATAAACCCGGAAATTTAGCAACATAGACATAAAAAATTAGCCCAGGAATGATTACCTAGTTTCATATGCCAATTACTGTATTAAGATTAAATATTCTTTTTTGTTAATAATTTTAATACAAATTTTACTATTTGAATATCCCTTAAAAGTTCTAGTTAGGGTATCATAAGCTAGAAACATGGGTGTATTATTTTCTGAAACATATTATTTTGGGGATAAAACATGTTATATTGCATTTACAAACAGCCCCAAATCTCAGTGACCTGTATATTCATTGATTTATGTTACATTTCCATTATCAGTAGAGAATACAAATTCATCCTACATCCTCAGGTACCCATACTACAAAAGCTCTATCTTGACAGATCTTTCATGATCATGATGACAGGGATGGTCATCACACACTCATTCTCAAAAGCTTTCCCTAGAAATAACCAGTGCCACTGCCACCTGAATTTCATGGGCTAGAACAAATTGTGTACTCATGCCCAATTCCAAAAGGCAAGGAGAAGTGAGATTCTACTAAATGCCTGCGTAAAGAAACAACTAGAATATTTGAATGACCATAATGATAACTTTGAACGGGTAACAACAAGTAGGATAGTGAAAAATCTTATTCTGATCCTTCTATTTAATAAAATGGCACTAAGAAGATAGGGCAAGGAAGAAAACTTAGTCACTGAGAAGTGGAATGAGATACCAATCTGAAACAACTAGCAATTGGCAGAGCTACAACTGAGTTTCAATGTCTGCATCTTCCTTGTGTAGCATATATCATTTTTAAGTGTACAACCTACTTCCTCCTCTTTCACAGACTTTATAAAAAGACCTGTACATTCATATTTCTGTGGCAATCTGTAACATGATAACCTTTGCTTTGTCTCTTTTAATTATCTCCTCTTCGAGAACGTTGCCAAAATAAAGGAATATATTAAAGGGCATCTTGTACATCAAGCCATCTTGGTTTTATAGGTATATTGTTATTGCTATATTTAAGAAAACTTTAGTGATCTTTGGGGTATATATTTTTTTCAATATTAAAGAAAAAAGGGCTAGGCATGATGGCTCATGCCTGTAATCCAAGCACTTTGGAAGGCCAAGGCAGGATGATCACTTGAGGCCAGGAGATTGAGACCAGCCTAGACACTATAATGAGACCCCATCTCTACAAAAAATAAAAAATTAGCCAGGCGTGGTGACACATACCTATAGTCACAGCAACTCACAAGGCTGAGGTGGAAGGATCACGTGAGGCCAGGAGTTAGAGGCTGCAGTGAGCTATGATCACACCATGGTGCTGTAGCCAGGGCAACAGAGGGAGGGGCCTTATCTGGAAGGAAAGAAGGAAGGAAGGAAGGAAGGAAGGAAGGAAGGAANNA
>NW_016813010.1:393288-411352 GCF_001698545.2 Rhinopithecus bieti | reverse complement strand
GGAGGAAGGGAAGAGAGGAAAGGAAGAGAGAAAGAAAGAAAGAGAAAAAAGAAAAACAGTGTCTTCCTGCCCCTAGAAAGAAAGCAGTTTACTCAACCTGTTTAATTGAGATGGATCAACTTTATGACAAACAAAGACTTTTAACTAAAAATGTAATTTATAAAAACAATAAAATAAATGATGTTTGACTCATACTCTGCATTGTCTATGGAGTGAAACTTAAGCGTCATGCTATGCCTGTCATTACAAATCCCCAGCTGGAAATGGCAAGACAATCACCTGCCTAAACACTGATTCAAAAACAACTGCTCTCAGGATTCTGTCTAACTTTATCATTTCAAGAGTAAGAGATAGGATTATTCAATCTTAAAAAAATCACTTCCACATTTAGAAAATAATGCCACATACTGGGAATATCCACTTTCTATACCCCTTTTCTACCAAAAAGTTTATAAGAGATTTAACTGTGATACTTAATCAATCACAATTTGCTAATGATATCAAAGCAGCAGATTCAAGTGCACTTTAGATCATTTGAAAAGCTTTCTATTTTTCATGTACTCCTTTTGTCTGGTGTAGAATAACCTTTAAAACTGTCTCAATCCCCTCTTTAGTAAAAAGACAGAGACTAATCACAAATGGGAACTGATTGCTGTTCACCAAACTTGAAATAAAATGCAGGTCTAAAGCTTTATATGCAGAAAAGATGGAATCCTCTTATCTCATATTGAATATGATTGCTGTCTCCCCACCCTTTGACATCCATTACCATATTAAGGACATCTTTACAGAGAAAAGAAGAAAGTACAGATTTATATTTGATAGTCATGTTAGTTCTACTAAATACTTCTTTAATTTTCGTTTGTTTTACCTGATTTAATTGGTCTCCAGCACACCTCTTCTTTCTTCAACCCATCTTCTCTAAATGTCCTTAGAAACTGTTGCCATTGGCATAGTTTCTACCTGAAAATAATTTAAATTTCTGGGTTATGTACAGGAAATGTTGCTTAATTACCAGTTGCTGAGTATCCTGCCACTTTTCAGAAATGCGTGAGCCCAGAACTCTCTACTCACTCTCCATATCAGAGTTTGCACCCTGGGGTTTTTTGGGCTGAAGTGTGTGTGTGTGTGTGTGTGTGTGTGTGTGTGTGTGTGTGTGTATTCTGAACATATAAATACTAAACATATTTATCTATCAAAATTTATAAACCAAGAGATGTAACAGAACCTCCCAAATTATTGTTTTCTATTGATCATAGTCAGAAGGCCCACAGTTCTTTTGAGAAAAGTTTCCTGCCTCATGTGGCAACTACAGCCTTCAGCTAGGGCTTGTGCTTTGCGGTTTTGTTCACCTCGCTTTCTTTACTCATGAGTGTTTCTTTCCGACTTCTAGAAGCATTTCAGTTTGTCACCCTGTTCTATATAAATCAATTACTTGTTTGGCAGTGCTAGAGCTGGAATTGTGTCCCCACGAAATTCAAATGTTGAAGACTTAAATCCCAGTACTTCAGAACATGACTGCATTTGAAGATGGGCCTTTAAACAGATGATAAAGGTAAATGAGGCTGTAGCGAGGGTTCTAATTTGACCTGATGGATGTTCCTCTAAGACAGGTAATTTTGGATACACAGAGCGATACCAAGGGTGGGTGTGCAGAGGGATGACCACGTGAAGAGGCAGCAAATAGGCAGTCATCTGGAAGCCAAGGAATGTGGTCTCAGTGCAACGAAACCCACTGACACTTTGACCTTGGACTTCCAGCCTCCAGAACTGTGAGAAAATAAAATTTGTATTGTTGAAGACTGTCTGTAGTATTTTGTTATGTCAGCTGTAGCAAACTAATACAGTCAGCATCACACTGAAAGAATTGAATAGCTTTTCACAAATACGAAGAATTAGGATTTTGTTCTTCACCTAATGGGATGGCATAATTTAACATTTAGGATATGATATGCTTTACAAGCACCTTTGAGGTTCTTAAAGACCCAAAAAGAAAAATAAAGTTTGGACCATTGCCCTTTCAAAGAGTCTGAAGTGCAGGCAAAGAACAGATATGCTTTATTTACTAGTAAAACAAGGACAGACAACTGAAAGACTGATATCAGATATGAGCCCCAAAACAACAGTCACAAGGAATGAAGCTGCTGATTTACCATACAGCTGCTTTTATATGGACAACATTACATTGATACTTCAGAAGGCGTAAATTTTTATTAATGTAAAAAATAAAGTTAATGATTCCTCTGAAAAACTTAGATGTCAGCTGGTTGAGAAACATAGGGCAAGAGGGCAACTAGCCAGTTATTTAACCATCATTTATTATTCAGAAAACAGAAATGAGAGAAGTCTGACTTCTCATTCCCCCTTTCTCTCTCTTCGCCTCACTTCATCAACTAGGGATCTGTTGGATTCACCCCCCTGGCTACTTTTCAACTAGTCAACTCCAACCTTACCCACATCCTGAGCATTTCTGGTCACTGCCAAAGATGCATACTCTCACACCTGCTCATCTAACTTCTTCCTTATTTTCCTTGTGATTTCTCTCCTTTGATAGTTTTTTCCCTGTTTCTTTTTTCAAAACCTTTCTAGCCTCTAAAATACCACACCCGAGCAAATCAACTTCTTAGCAGAGCTGGCTACATAATCTGGGGAAGGAAGGCCTGTGTCAAACAAAAATGAGGGCACTAGCTTAGAAAGCAGAAAAATGTAAAGCTAAAGGCACTAGAATATAAAGCCTTTTCATTTTAAAATATTTTATTACCAATAAAACACAGTGGAGAGGCCAGGTATGAGAGCTCATATCCCAGCACTTGGGGGAGGCCAAGGCAGGAGAATTGCTTGAAGCCAGGAGTTCAAGATCAGCCTGGGCAACATAAGGAGACCTGCATATCAACAAAAATTTTAAAAAAATTAAAAAAAATTAGGCAGTGCAGTGGAATGTGCCTAGCTACTCAGGAAGCTGAGACTTGAGGATCACTTGAGCCCAGGGGTTTGAGGTTACAGCAAGCTTGAGCTATGATTGTACCACTGTACTCCATCCTGGACTTGTTTCTTAAGTAAATATATATATATTGTCATATATATATATATCTCATATATTATATATATATATATGTTTAAGAGACAGTCCCAGGATGGAATACAGTGGTGCAATCCTATAT
Source organism: Rhinopithecus bieti (assembly GCF_001698545.2). Taxonomy (NCBI): domain Eukaryota; kingdom Metazoa; phylum Chordata; class Mammalia; order Primates; family Cercopithecidae; genus Rhinopithecus; species Rhinopithecus bieti. The sequence goes on along the minus strand of NW_016813010.1, from coordinate 408,191 downwards.
ATCATGATAAAGGTAATAGGATACATGAGTAAAAGCAAACTTACAAATTGCAAAAAACTAATATTTTAGTATAACTTTATAACACACAATAAATAATATTTTATCAATGTGATACCTTGATTGATCATAAGATTTTCCTGGCTTGCTTTTCTGAAAATTTATACATTAAGTCATCAAAGTTTATGTGTTTAACAACTTATTTTCAATTGACAAAACTGAAAATGATGTCATTCACTCTTGGCAAATAAAGCTTGCAAAATTTTTTAATGATTTTTAATTTTGAGAAGGATATTTCTGCTGATACAACTGTTACTAGAACAGTTCAGTGTATTTTATAGGCTGTGATGACATTGTAATGAATTTCTTAGAAATTATTTTGAAATATAAATTTTGGCACATCTATAGCTAGTGATTATTAAGGAATAGTTTTTCTTGAGGTATTTAACTTGATACAAATCTGTTCTATGTAAGTCTGTTACAACTTTAATATATAAATGTAATGTAATTAATATATAAATATATGCGTTTAAACCTAAATTTATACAACAGCATTTTAATTTTTCCACCAATATTTCCTATAACTTGTGGAGATTGTACAGGAAACCAAAAGTGGATTTAAGCGTTGTATGTAATTCAAAAGTTCAAAACACACATGAATGTTTTTTATAGCTGTAACTTCAGTTACAGGAAAAATAATTTTAAAATTGCCTTCATCATTAATAATTAATTGACTCAAAGCTTCATAGGAAAATAACATCCTTTCCTATAGATTATGACTATCTTAAATTTAACTTCTATTAAGTCTGTGGATATGTGCTTTGAAATTGTGGCAGTTTTTAAAACCAGAGATTATAAACTCTTTGAAGAATTTCAATATTTCTGTGATATTCTTTATTTTAATGTCTACACATACACTTTTATTTTGTATGAATTCACTGGCAAGGTATAGTGCATGAGCACTAACAGCTCCTGTACTGCTGCTCAGGGTGAAGAGTATTTGTGCAGATGCTTCCGATCCAGGCTCCAGGTAGTGGCACTCCTCAATCTAAGCCCTCCTTTTTCAAGGAACAGCAACCCCTGCCAGACTTCTGTGATTATGGTGGCTGCTGTTCACACTCTTGCCACTGCCAGTTTGGATCATGGTCTCCATCTGGCCAACGCCTTGGGGCAGTCATGGACTGCCCTGGGCATCCACTTGCACCCCAGGATCCGAGTCAATAGCTTAAAATATTAGCTTCTCCCACAGTCCTTTTCTCCTCAGCTCTTTGTCTAATTCAGCTGAAACACCATGTATTCAGTTGCCCAAACCTGAAATCCAGGCATTTCTTTCACTCTTCTCTCTTGTGCATCTTGTCTATCAATATCTAAATCTTCTTAGTTTCCATATTACTCAAATGGTCAGAAGCATTTGACACAATTGAGCATATCTAATGTATAAATACCCTTCCTCAATACTTTTTTTTTTCAAGGGTGGAGTGCAATGGCACGATCTTGGCTCACCACAACCTCCGCCTCCCGGGATCAAGTGATTCTCTGACTCAGCCTCCCAAGTAGCTGGGATTACAGGCATGTGCTACCATGTCCGGCTAATTTTGTATTTTTAGTAGAGATGGAGTTTCTCCATGTTGGTCAGGCTGATCTCGTACTCCTGACCTCAGGTGATCCGCCTGCCTTGGCCTTCCACAGCCTCAATACCTTTTAGAACATTACACTCTCTTTCTTTTTCTTTCCATTTACTAAGCACTCCTTCCCAATCTCCTTTGTTTTTCCCTCCGCTTCTCTTGAATGCTTAATGCTGGAGTTACCACAGTTCACTCCTCAGCCCTCTTGTTATCTTTACTTATATCCAATTATTGGTTATCTCATCCATACCTAGCTTTAGAGATTGTCTCTATGCTGACGACCATTACATTTATGTCTCTTACCCAGGTATCTTTCTAAACTGCAAATACATCAAATACGTATCTCTCTCTCTTTTTGGATATTCAGTAGATACCCCTAACTGCTTGGAGATACAACTCTTCTCACCACTTTCACCCCTATGACCCCAGACTCTTCTCTTCATTTTTCACTTAAGATCTATACCTCTAAAACACTGCATATTTTGCTTATTTGTTGATTGATGTTAGTGTTTCTTCTTCTTGCTAAGGAGAGACAGCTGACAATTTCATTCATCAATGGATCTCAAACACCTAGAGCAGTGCCTACCACATTATCATATTTTAGGTGCTAAATAAATATCTGTGTGTTTCTAATTTTAAAATCAATACAGCCTCTTCAACTTCTCTAATATCTCCTGTTCTCTTTCCCACTTTCAACTACCCTAATTCAGACAACAACATTTTTAGTTTAGTTTACTAAACTGAACAGCTGCCTAATTCTTCTTCTGCTCTACATTCTTAATCTCTATACATCCATTTTCTACTGACAAAGAAAGTCCTTTGACCAAAACCTTAAGCAGGCTCTTCTTAGTCCTCTGTTTGACTAGGCTGGAGTTTAGCCTTTCCTCTCTGTCCTTGTAGAATCCACTTTAAGCAAAAATCCTGCTAGGTGAATTTAGCAAAAATCCTCTACCCTTGGTATCTGACCACTCTATCTTACCAGCCTGGTCTCCCTTTAGCAAGAATTTCGTGGAGTCAGTCTTGCAAGACTCTCCCTTACACCTGAGTTTGCTCTCAGTAATTCTCCATCCACTCTCCCCGACCCTACTGCTTGGCTATTAACCCCCGTGTATCCTTGTTAGAGTCAGAGTTGAGTCCAATCTTGATCTCCCACTGCAAGACCCCATTCCAGTGCTCCCTATACCTATTACAATGCTTTGCCTTTGGAATAAAATTTGCCTCACCCTCTTTAACAAACTTCATGAATAATTTTTTTCTTTAACACTATAATCAGAACTGACTTCTAAAAATGGTGACCATATCCTCTTCTGCTTGAAGCTTTGCAATAGCATAGTATTTTCCTCAATTTATAAATAGCCACAATTATAGTTTGATTTAAAGACGTCATCAAGTTGCAATCTATCAATTTCCAACAGTATCTTCCAGGAGATTTCTTAATTTTATACAACCGTGTTTGAGTAATTTTTAAAATCCAAGTATGAGATTTGTCCTATTTCTTAATGACAAAGTTTTATGTTATGTAAAACAGAATTTTTTGTGATACTAGAAAAAGTATATTTCAGTAGGGCGATGAAAATAGTCTTCATTTGTGCAAAGTTTCCATTAGCTATGTAGACTAGTGCTGTTTAATTGGAATGGAATTGGTGACAAGAAGTTCTAGGTTATCAATGTACAATGCAAAAATGTATACTGTGAAGGAAATATTCTTTATGGTCAAATAGAGCAGCCACCAGCCATAGAGGCTATTGAGCACTTGAAATATGACTAGTGCAACTGAGGAGCTGAATTCTTCAATTTTATTTAATTTTAGCTTAATTGAAATAACTGTAGGGTGCTAGTGGTTGGCATATTGAACAGTACAGTTCTAGAGATTCTATATTAGATATAGGTTATAGAATATATATTCTGAATCGGGACATAGATTAATGGACATTTTCAAACTTATATTGCATCTGGGTATATATCAATAGACTTGTAGGTTGCTCACTGGTCAATCATGGTGCAAGAGTGAAACTCTTTTCAAAGTGTCATTTTTATAAGTCTGAATTTCTCTGGAAAGAAAATGATGAAATTTACTCCAGAACTGTGAAAATTAGGCTATTTGAATTATAGCTCTTCATTATTTCAGTATGCAAAGTGTGACATGATGTAAACCTACACCATTGGGTGTGTGTATATGCTTATAATTATGTCATCAGTTTACGATGTTTATCAAAGAGAAACAGCTATTTTAGAAATGCAGATTAAAATAATTACTGTAACAGTCTGTTGCCATCCATTCTATTACTGCACAGGTGTAACTTTATATGATTTCATAGGCCACAATAATGATGAAAATAAAAAATGTGCCAGGAAAGAAAAGCATGGTGTAGGATTTTTTTTTTTATTCACAAACTACAACTCCAATATTGTTAGAAGTAACATTTTTACAGTTGAGAAAAAACTAGCTATTTTATAATGTACTATTTGTCATTGAAACTGACTTAACTAATATTTAAGGTTTGAAAATATATACAAGTTATTTCATTACCTTGTTAATATAGGTATCATTAGGTGATTATAATTTGGAAAAGTAATTTCAAATGTTACAATAAAAATGTATTAATATTGATGAAGTAGAAGAACAGTTATTTTACTATCATTTTATAATTTATGCCTATGACATCTGGTATCCCCTTAGATATTCAAATAAGTAAGTCTACCACCAGGAGTCTGGACACTTACTTTTAGGTGTTTTGTCTTTCGATAGGATAGATAACCTCTAAGATTCTAGATTTTAATTTTTGTCCCAAACAGACATACTCTTCATGAATGTATATACTTTAAACAAAACAAATGGCATACTTTACCACTTAACAATGTACTCTTGAATGAAAGTGGGATGATGATGATGATTATTATTATTATTGTTATTTTGAGATGGAGTTCCTGTCACCAGGCAGGAGTGCAGGGTGCAGTCTTGGCTCACTGCAACCACCGCTCCCCAGATTCAAGCGATTCTCCTGCCTCAGCCTCCTGAGTAGCTAGGACTACAGGTGCGCGCCACCATGCCCAGCTAATTTTTGTATTTTTAGTAGAGGCAGGGTTTCACAGTGTTGGCAAGGATGGTCTTGATCTCTTGACCTCGTAATCTGCTCACCTTGGCCCCCCAAAGTGCTGGTATTACAGACGTAAGCCATGATGCCCAGCCTGAAATTGGAATTATTTTAAATATTAGATTTTAAAAGACAAAACAAAGTATAACAAGAGTAAATCCAAATTTTATATATGTATATATAACTATAACTATATATATATTAAGTTTCTCATTAATACCTAATTCTTATAAATCGCCACCATGCCCAGCTAATTTTTGTATTTTTAGTAGAGGCAGGGTTTCACAGTGTTGGCAAGGATGGTCTTGATCTCTTGACCTCGTAATCTGCTCACCTTGGCCCCCCAAAGTGCTGGTATTACAGACGTAAGCCATGATGCCCAGCCTGAAATTGGAATTATTTTTAAATATTAGATTTTAAAAGACAAAACAAAGTATAACAAGAGTAAATCCAAATTTTATATATGTATATATAACTATAACTATATATATATTAAGTTTCTCATTAATACCTAATTCTTATAAATGCTTTCTTTTAACAGGATCTTTATCCTGCCTACTGTAACAAGTTATTTAATGCAACTTAAAATAAAAAGTACATAAAATATCAGTGAACAAATAGAAAATTTAAAACCACAAGAAGTTGGAAAATTAAATATTTCAAAACTTAGCATTATATAGTTATTGTAATTGAGCCATAAATTCTGCTTAACATTTTCTAGAAATAAAATATTTTTAAAAAATGTAAAAGGAAGCCCAAAATATCACAAACATAGAATGTTATAAATGGTTACGGTATTGGAATGAAAGGAGATGAGTAATTTGACATTTATAATCTTGTCCTTGTCTGATAGTAAAATATACAGTTTTCTGTGATAATAGAAATTTTACTTTAAAAACTTAATTCTGAAAGTTACTTATGAATGATCTTTACGTGAGCAACATTGAACAACATAATGGAAAATTCCTTTGATAGTGTTTTTTCAGAATAGGCAAGAATGTACTTTATATGACCATTTTATTTGAATGTTTTATTCTTGGGAAGTAGGCTAATATGTCCAGGCATATGGATTTCTGCTTCTAAAATGGTTTTTTAAACAGCTTAGAAATTAAAAGTGAAGTAAATAGTGAGTGTCTCGGCCATCCTGTCTTAAATATAGATTCTCTAAGCTATACTTTCAACAGGAGCATTGACGTAGTTCAAGACTGAGCTATAGTAAATGTCTGAAGACAAATGTGTTGTGGACTAACAATATCCGAACTCTCTGCATACTGTGTGTGATAGTCATAGTATTTACTCTGTACATGACAATTCAGGAAACAGAATTATATTTTATTCAAAAGAGTGGGATTTTTTTGCATAATGTATGGGAGTAAATTGCAAAATTCATTAGAAACTGACCCAAATAGTTCCTAAACTGGATCTACTGAATTATATGAATAAATTATTATTTGGGAAGCTAGATTTCCACACCACAAAGCGCATACTAGATTATTTTGATCAGGAAAAATCGAGAGCAGGTATGATTACCCACTTTGGCCATAAAATTAATTACTACTGCACATTGGAATACCTGGTATTTGCATAGTTTTATAAGGATTTAATGAATATGTACTCCCAGGCTAATAATTTGAATGACCTACAGTATACAGTAATTATAATCAAACATCATTCTGTTGAACTTTTATTTTCTCCTTTCTCATTTAGAACAACTCATCTGGAATTTTCAATATAAAGTTAAAATCTTCTTAGATAGTATAAACAGCTCTATGGACTCACAGTAGATTGGTACCAAAGACTATTTTATTCATTTTTTCTCATCTGTCAAGGGTGGTACTTTAACACGGTCTTAAAATTTACTTATCCAGCATTTTGTATACCTTAGTAAAATTATATCTTCTATTTCTATCTCTTTTGCAATAGAGATGATATTTAAATTTATGAAACTTCTATAAATTGACTTCTTGGAATTGATTTCTCAGTGTCTCAATATCATCAGATATTTACTTCTATTTTATATTAGTTATCATCTTTCATCTTACTTGTGTGTTTATAAATTTCTCTTTCAATCTTGGCTACAAATTAAAACCACTTGAGAAGCTTTAAGAACACTGATGCCTACACTCTCATTTAAACTGAGATTATGATTTAATTGGTCCGAGGTACCATCTGACCAACAGTACTTTGGGAAACTTTCCACTTTATTCTAATGGATGGCCAAGTTGAGAATCACTGCTCTAGACTGTACTATTATTGAGGGTAGGGGGCATGGCTTATTTACCCTTATGTTTGCTAAACACTGTGCCTGCCTGTATGAAATTTTCAAACACATGTTACTAGATGTTATCCAACAGCAAAGACCCAGTCATGCAGTTATACTCAGAAAGGTATTCCAAAGTTTGAGAGAATCAAGTTTCTGTAATTCTCAAAGACTTCAGGGCTTTTTTCCTCAGAAGTCTTAATCTTCTCTCCGAAGATTAAAATGTTTGATTCTAATTTTTTATTAATCATACAATTTTCTATTTTTTCTTCTCTCATGGACAAGTCAGGAAACAAGAAAAAAAATGATAAATATGATTTTATGTTACCTACACATACTTAACCCTGTGATTAATTTTCCCCATTAGATAAATCATCTAGGCTTTCTCTTTTTAATGTGATCTCTCTTAACTCCTCATTCTTTCAGTATTTAATTTTCAATTAAATAAAAAAATTACATCCCCAAATGTCATGCACCCAAGATTGGCCTACTTTAGAAATAATTTCTTCTCTGTATAATCATCTTAAACCAAACCGACACCTGAACATGACTTTAAATCAGTGATACTCAATCAGAGACATATCTAGGGACATTTTTGGTTCTTACAAGGAGGAGGGGAGTGCCACTGGCATCTATTGAATAGATGTCAGCAATGCTGCTAAATATCCCAGAAAATTCAGGACAGCCCCACCACAAGGAATAAATGTGTCTTTAGTGCTGAGATTAAGAAGTCTATTTAAATACACGTGCAAATTACACGTAAGCATTTTTGAATAAATTATATTATTTTTCCATGGTTTCCTTCTACTCTAAGTCAACAAATAGTCTGAGAATGATTATTGACAATGTAAAACAAAATGTGAATGTCGAAACACTTTGACATCATATAAAAATAGAGTTATTCCTGATAGCCAGGTGGTAGAATAAGCCAAGCATCAGGCCCAACACTTACTAATATAGGTAGCAGATCTCCAGAGAAGGTGAAATTTTCAATCACAGAACATCTGCTACACCACGATTCAAGTAGTGGTTTAAAGGAGTGGGATTCTGAGATTTGGGATTGTTACATCTGGGTTAATGCACTCCAGCATTTCGAAAACTTTGCTCTTCCTGTACATTCTGCGGAAGTAGCTCTGTATCCCTATTAAAAGCTAGCCCACCTCTCTTGATGAAGACAATGTAGAGACCTTTGCTTTGCATCATAATATATCCTTTTTTTTTTTTTTTTTTTTTTTTTTTTTTTTTTTTTTTTAGCATCTACCACCACCTTTTCTCCTGAACAACAGACCACAAATAATATACTATCTAGGGAAATGCTGAGAAATGCTGGGACCTGCAGTTGAGGGTCTTAGCCAACATATATTAACAACAGCCTAGAGAGTATGCGTGAGACAGGATATTGAGGATGCTGGATTAAAAGGGATGAAATACAAAGTTGGATAAGGGAGAGTTTATCCACATAAGAGCACTCTTCCATGATATAGCATTTAACATCCTGGCAAGGACTCAGAGAGATGATACTAATACGTTACTCGAATGTTTCTTAGACACTTGGAAAAATCAATGGTCCATACACAGTGAAACACAAATGCTGACTACCATAGAAACAAAGTGGTGGGGATTGGAAATAAAAAAATTCAGAGAAGTGTGAATGCTAAAGTGGATATATCATGTAAGGCCAGAAGCTCACAAGCTAACTGACTGACTAAAGAAGAGGTCAGGTGCCACATGAGGAAAGATCTTGCTATCCCATAGCAAGTCTGTATAGTAATAATTCTTTTTTCTTTATTTGTTGCTTTTGACATGTTATCAGTTTAACATGCTAAAAAACATGCTGAAAACATGATGTTCAATAAAGCCAAGACCAGGATGAAGGAAATACACAGACAAGGCATTGCAACAGAACAGTGTATTTGAAACCAACAAGCGTGCTTCCTCTGCTGCCCTGGGGTACAGGGGTCAGGCAGGCAGGAGGGCAGGGGTGTGGACAGGAGCTCCCCCTCCACAGACTCACCTCCTCAGCGTGCCTGTTCATAAGAGCAGGGCCAGAACCCACCTTAGACCCCTGCCTCATTGTGGTGGAAAGGGGGAAAATGGGGAGAGTAGGAACACACAAGAGGCCAACTGTACTTTGGAGGGCTGAGGGATAAAAAACATACCCCAAGAACCTGGCACCTAGCTCCCATCATATGTCATGTCCCTGCTAGTTAACACCTTGACCAGTGGGTGGGCAGGAGGCTGAAGAGGAGGGAACAGTCACTTTCATCCACCTGACTGCTCTTTGGCCAACAAAGCAAGAAGAGATTGCCACCTAATCCCAAGTACATGATCTAAATATCAAGACATTTCAAGCACTATTGGACACAGGGTCTAAGTTGACAATAATACATAGGGACCTGAAGCATTGCCATAGTTTCTATGTTTTGTAGGAGCATATAACTTTTAGGTAATAAACCCAAGCTCAGATCACAATGGGCCTACTCTGTCCATAAACCTACTAAGTGCTTCCTACTATGGTCCAAATGTACAATTGGAACATACATACCAGATAGTCAGGAAAACCTCCATATTGCTTCCTGACCTATAAGATAAGAGCCATCACAGTGGGCAAGGCACAGTGGAAGCCTCTGAAACTGCCACCCAACTTTAATCAATATAGTAAAACACAAGGAATATTGAATCTTGGGTAGAATGCTGAGATTAAAACCACCTCTAATTACTTAAGGGATGCATGCCTTGCAGTTCCAATCACATCACTATGTAACTTAAAATTCTGTTTTACACAAACAAGCAAAAACTAGGGGAGGAAAGTCAACTGCTACAAATATAACCAAGTTGTAGCCCCAACTGGAGCTGCTTCACTGACTATAACATCTTTGCTAGAGCCAATCGACTACACTACAAGATGGGTGACCACTGCTCTGGCATATGCATTTGTCTCCATCATTATGAGAAAGGAGGATTGAAAGCAGTTCATGTTTATGTGGGATGGCAGCAGTATGCATTTCAGCTTTTCTTCAGGCCTAATTTAACTCTATGCCTAGTCCACTGTATCAGTGGTATCAGATTAATTAGACTGGATAACGAAGAAGCAGAGAATACACTGGAGACCTTGGTGTGGCACATGCATTCCATGGGGTGAGATTAAAGCTGCAGGAATTTCGTTGAGTGCGGTATGCCTGGACCTACTCTCTAAAGTGAAGGACAAAAGACTGTATCTTACACCTTCACTAAGAAGTAAGCACAAGGGTTGGTAGGCTTTTTTTTGGGTTTTGACAGCAGCATAATTGACAGCTGGAAATACTCATTTTACCCTTTTACCTGGTGACTTGGAGGGCAGCCAAATTTGAATTGGTTCCAGAACAGGAAAGAGCCCTTGAACAAGTGTATGCCAAAGTGCAAGCCATCTTGCTCCTTGGGCCATATAGTCTGGCAAACCTCATGGTCCTGGAGGAACTATGAAAATTACAGTATAGTGTTTATAGCAAGTCCCAATAAGAGGCCCTCAACTTTAAGACCCAGGTTTCTTGAGAAGAAACGTGTCGTCTGTAAGGAAGTACTACACATTCAAAAAATAGGTCCCAGCCTATACTGAGTCTTGGCCAGGATTGAGAGGCTGTTCCTGAGGGATAACATGGCCATGTGGTCAGAGCTATGCATCATGAGCTGGGTTTTGTCCAACCAAAGAGTGATAAGACTGGGTGGGCTCAACAACAATCCATCATAAGGTGTCAGTGTAACAGGGAGGATCAAGCATAAGAAGGGCCAGAGGCACAAAACAGTAGCATGAGCAGTGGCCTGGAATCGCCCACATCAAGCTCCCCTGTGCCAATTGTTCTCTCCTTCAGCTCATGCCTATGACTGTATGACGAGCCACCCTTTTGACTGGCTGACAGGACAAAGTAATCCCAGGATGGATCAGCTTCATATGTTAATATAAACTGAAAATGGATTGCTGGGGCATTACTTCCCTACACAGGAGCAGCTCTGGAACAAATTGGTGAGAAAAATTCTTCCCAAACTACAGAGCTTTGGCTGGCATACCTAATCATTTGTTTTGTGTAGAAGGGGAAGTGGTTCGTGATAAGACTACATATAAAATCAGTAGTGAGTAACAATGTTTTGTTTAGTTGGTAAGACACTCAGAAAGAAAAATATTGGAAGATTTGTGCAAGATCTGAGGAAGTGGCAGAGAGATGGACCTATAAATAAACACGAATGTAAAAATTATTGTATTACATATTAATGCTCAGTGGAAGGGATTCCAAAGAAAAATACTAAAAAATAACCACCTAGACAGAATAACTCAGCCGGCCTCTATCCCTAGCTGGCAAAATGAGAGCATAAACAGAGTAACCATGGTGGTAGCAATGGAGGATGTGCATGGGCTCAAAACTTGGGCTCCAACTCACCGAGGCTGATCTCTGGACAATGAGTAGACTCCAGCACCAGAGACAGACTCTGAGCTCCCATTGTAGCATCAGCCTTTCAGGAGTCTAACTTGCTATTTAGTGGTAAATGAGTTACTTTTAACTCTTTCTGCTGCAGGAAGGCCAATACATAATCTTGACATGAACTGCACATATTACAGGTTTTCATTACCTGCCTCAGCCAGCACCACTAACCAAGAGTTTAGACAGTGACTGATCCCACTAACACAGAAATGTACAGAACACTGCATTGTAAAACAGATCCACTTTATAGCAATGGGCATATGACTATGGCCCTAGCATACCCCACACCACCCAGAATCTGCTAATCAATCTTTTGAAGGTACAATTGAGGAAGCTACTTGAAGCTGTTGCATGTTTAGGATGGGACGCAATCTTCCAGAATGTTGTATGCTCTAAGTTGTTTCAAGTAGAAAAATTCCATGAATTCAGAAAACAAGGAATGGAAGTTGGAGGCTGGCCCAACCCAGCATCAGCCCCAGAATTTCTCACAGGGAATCTTTGCTTTCTGTTCCTGACAATATTGCTTCTCAGGGTCTAGAGCAGGGATATTCAATAGAAATTTCTATGATGATGAGTATGTTCAGTGTCCACGCTGTCTAACACACACGTGGCTTTTGAGCATTTCAAATGTGCTACTGTGACTGAGGAACTACATTTTCCATTTTATTTAATTTTAATCAACCTTCATGTACTTTGCCTGCTTTTAGGATGAGGGTACAGTTCCTCACTGAAGCATCACTCGCCTCTATGCCACAGGATACTTTACTTTTCTAGCTACGACTCAGGAACTTATCTGCTAGGTCCCTAACCGAGGGACCACAGTCTTTGCTCTTTGGGTGGTGTTACTGCTGCCCTTTCAATGAGCATTCAGAGAGATGCCGGAACTGTCCCCTGAAAACACCAGAGAGAAGGTCTGTGTGTTAGGTTGCCCTTGCATTGCTACAAAGAAATACCTGAGATTGAGTAAGTGTAAGGAAAGAGATTTAATTGGCTCATGGTTCTGCAGGCTGTACAGGAAGCATAGTGCCAGCACCCCCTTCTGGGAAGACGTCAGGAAGCCTTTACTTATGGCAGAAAGTGACGGGGGAACAGGCATGTCACATGGCAAAAGCAGGAGCACGAGAGAGGCGGTGGGGTGGCCGGGAGGTGCCACGCACTTTTAGACAACTAGATCTGGCAAGAACTCACTATCAGGAAAACAGCACCAAGCTATGCGTGGTCTGTCCCCACGACCCAAACACCTCTCACCAGGCCTGGTCTCCAGCATTGGGGACTGCAGTTCAGCATGAGATTTGAGTGGGGACAATATCCAAGCTCTATGAGTATGAAACAGAGCTCACACCCCATCAGCTGTTCCCTAAAAAAATGCTCTACACACACCTTTCCCTAATATCCACTTACTTGACCCTTTCATCTCTCATTGGATGGGGAGGAGCTCCGAGTCAGCAAAAGGCTTTTTATTTTGAAATTCTGCATATGGTCTAACATCTCCTTTGTAATACAGTACGGAGGCTTGGTGCCACAGCAGAAACTCCCATTTTAACATCCTATTGCCTGCATTACGTAGGCGGAGACACAAAGTGCGGAATATTAAGGTGATTTTCTTCATTGGACTTTAATAGCACTGACTCGTTTTCCATAATGAGGCATTGGGAATGTGAGTTACAGTATAATTAATATTGGACCTGTTATAGGTCGAATAACTGAGCCACTGTGAAAGCTTCTCAAAATATATAGCAATTTTGGGGGGGAAAATGAGAATTAAGTTCTATAGACAAAAATTGACAAATGTGATTTTGGAATACAACTGATTCGTATGTTGAGAACTTGCTTGGATTGGTGATTGTTTTGCTGCCCAAGCCTTCAGATAGTTGCTTCTGACCCCCAATGGCATGTAGTTTGGAGATGTCTGCCTGGAAAGAAATTGTTGACCTTGAGAAAGCTCACAGCCCTATCCTACCGCAAAGCATTTTAACTGTCTCATCGAAGTAGCCCTACACTTCAAACAATTAAGCAAATAAGTTCCATTCATCCAGAACAAAATCTTTCCCAATGTTTTGAAGATGTTTACTCCAAGTTATCAATCTAATTTATTCTAGTCATTTAATATGGCTTAGGTAAGCTTGCTAAGTGAGCTTGAATCCTGGTGATTTATTACTTGGAATGTGGACAGCTTCTACTTTTCTTGTGATGCCTTCTACTTTGAAATCTGTTGGTGAATAGTTTCTGAACTTACACAACTTGCCTATCAATATGCCTAATAAAAGATAAGTAAGTCCTGCAAAGCAAGACACTTAAGTACAGTCATATTTTATGCAAAGAGTGCTTCCTTGAAGATGTCACATCATTTGAAATTCACGTCATTTAAAACTAATTTTCCCATAGGAATAAACATAAAATTACATGATTTCAATTTTTTTATGAAAACTGAGAATTCGTTAATATTTTATATTATACTATTACAAATTACCATAATACAGCTTTACGTAAAATAGGATCCCCCACTTTGTGTATATGAAGAATGACAAAGTGATAGGTCTTTAATATGTGAGGCTAGAGAGTTCTTTAGTTTGTTTTCTGACAGATATTAGGAATGGCAAGCTCTAAGTAACTATTTCAAAATAAAAACAGCAATGTTTTCGAGAGTCTAAATATGTTTGAAATAAACACTGAATTAAGAGTATACATTATTCACCAAGTTAATCTGCTTTGTTTATTGCCAAAGTGAATGGAAAACATTTCTGATTCCCATGTTCTGAGCTTAGGACCTGCGCTTCAAAAATAAAGGGAACATCAAGCCTTGAATGTGCTTCTGATGTTAATGATTTCTCCACATATTTCAGGAAGGTCTGGATGCTGACTCTGACAGCCAAGTACAGAAAGCTTAAAAAGATTGCCTTAATTCTATCCGAGCATGTATTTCGTGGTATGTTAATATTTTGCATTAAGTCACTTTTGAGCTATTAAAGCTTTTTATTTTCTCTTTTTTTCTTTTCAAGTCTGTGAATCAACAGAAAGCACTGGACCATGTATTGATTGTATTTCCCCTGGTCCTGTGCTGCATACCAAGCTTTCAAGATTAGTTTTGGAGGTGGCTGTAGTGACTCCATCTTCCCCCAGTGTGCTCTCTTTGCCCTTCCTTAGGCTTATGGAATTAAAAATAAAGGGATAATTTCAGACAGCTGGAAAAATACTCCTGTTCATTTTATATTAATCGACAGACTTGGGGATACGTGCTGCTTGTATCCATTAGGAGAGCGGTTCATATATTAAAAAATATATACGTATATAATTTTTTTTTTTTTACTGTAGACATATTGAAGTGTTTTCTACACAAGTGTGAAGTTCTTTTCTGAAGCTCTGTCACATGTTTCTCCTCCATTTCCTTGTGGTTCAGAATTCTCTGCTCTATCAATGAGGCTCCTAGCAAGAAACAGATGTGCTACAATTTGAGTATGACCCACCCCCTCCC
>NW_016813010.1:361831-393022 GCF_001698545.2 Rhinopithecus bieti | reverse complement strand
ACCCCCACCCCCAGCCCTGCTCCACAATTTCAGGTGTTGCCAATGTGATAGTATTGAGTGGTGGGTACCTTCCAAGGTTATTGGGTCACGAGAGCTCCTCCCTTTGTAAAGAGAATTAAGGCCATTATAAAACCAGCTTCGCACAGGATAAAGCAAGCCACTTTTCCAGCTTCTGTCCTGTGAGGATACTGTGTTTTTCCCTGCAGAAGATGCCTCCAGAAGGCACCATCTTGGAAGCAGAGAGCAGCCCTCATCTGACAACTGAAGTTGCCACCACCTTGATAGCAGATTTCCCAGGCTCCAGAACCATGAGAAAATGAATTTCTATTCTTAATAAATTACCTGGTCTGAAGTATTTTGTTATTGCAGCACATAAACAGAGTAAGGCAATACAGTACATTCAGAGCAGTTTAATAGAAAGTCCAGAATGAAGGCAACCAGCTAGAGATGTTTGAGGCACCTGATATATTTGAATAAGATGCCATTACTACTCCTAAGCCTGGAGGAGAAAAGGGAGGGGATGGTGTTACTGGAGTCTAAAGACAGAAGGGGCCATGGAAGAACACTCTCCCTGACACCAGCAAAATATAAATAACCTACGTTTCTCTTCCAGTCCCTCATGCCTGTGTATGTGCCATTCATCTCAAATCACTGAAAGCACAGAACAACAATAACAACTACTAAAACAACAAAAACCTGTGGGCAGTCCATAAAATCAACTTCCAGTCACAGAGCAGGGCAAAGGAAGGCCAAGAATGAATCTGGGGGAGCAAATGGAAAATAACCAGCTCATCTGCCCTCTTATTGGTCTTAAATAACTCTCACCTGTAAATTCCCTCCATCTGCCCTCCCCTCCTCCTTTGGCTTTCATCTCAAAGCAAGTTCAATCTATTTATTTTCGTTTTAAAATGTATTGAGTGCAGCTATACAGAAAGCTCTATAGTAGAACTGAGAATACATATTAGATGAAATCCTTGAATGCTGGAATAAAGCTCATGGCAATGAGCGTGAAAAGGGAGTTTGAATGGAAGTCACACCAAGACAGCCACTACCCCTCCTTCGTCTTGACTCCTCCTCCTTTATCTTGACTCCTCCCTATCAGTCCACTCTGTAGCCAGTCATCTTCTTAGCAGCCTTCTCTGTACGAGATCCCTTTCTTTCCATGGGCCCTGCCTTGCTATTCTCTAGAAAAGTGAAACTACACACACACACATATACACAAACACACACACTTTTTTTTTTTTTTTAAAGCTCTCAGAATATAACACTGTAATGTTAAGAAAGCCAAATATAAGTAAAATGTGAGTGTGGGGGCTCAGAAAATGCTGCCTCAAAGTACTGTGAATTGAAGGACTGAATCATCAGAAGCAAGATAATTACTCTGACCTTCCCTTGCTTTTCTGTGTCAGAGCTGGCTGTAAAGAACTTCTCTGACCTACCTTTTCTGAAAGTAGTTTATAAGGCACTTTTTTTCAAAGGGGTCCTGCCCCACATCTAAAGAGAAGGAATGCTACACAGAGAGTCCAAGAAGCGTCTGAAGTCAGGTGTTGGCTGAGAACCCTCCCTTAATCTATTACCATTAGGTCATATTCTTTGGTCCAATCACATTTCTACACAGCTGTTCGTTCTTTATGGAATGTAAACACAAAAATAGACACTTTTCTGAAGCCCCTTGTGTCACATAAAACTTTGATTAAATAAATGTCTTGTGCTTTTCTCTTGTTAATCTGTGTTTTGCTATATGAGTACTGTCACAACCCTGAGGATGGGCAAGGAAAGATATCACAAAATAATATGACTTTTAGTTATCAGTTTTCTTAATATTAATAAGAAAAATGTAAATGCAAAAGAATGTTCACAGAAACATATGTAACCCCTGGAATAAACCAATGGTTGTACTTCAAGCAGTACTAGTATATAGAAGAGAATATACTCCAATTCTTTTGATTTTCACACAATTTTTTTTTTTTTTTTTTTGAATGCACAAGGGAACCACTGGCAGAAAAGCCTGCATCTTGCAACTCACTTCTGATATCCTTATTTAGAACCATCCAAATCCACCAGCCTCTGATTGACTGTAGCCATGTCTTAAGCTGTTGGAACTACTCCTATTTCTACTACCAAAAATGTGCTGGGGTAGAGAACAGTGCATTGAATACTTCCATCCTACTGCAGAGTGGGAAGGATTACTGTTGAACTCCAAATTATTTTGCCATAGACACATTGTTTACACAACACAGCTGCTGGAATGACTTTGATGACAGGAACTTATTGAGGCCTTTGGGGGATGATGAGATTTGTTGAAATCATGATGTTTGTTTGCTGTACTTGATTGATGTACCATCACCAGTCCTAGGCTTCAGGCATATCGAGGCATACACAAGTTTTGTGGACTGAACTGCAAGCCCAAGCCCACTATAAAAACAAATCAATCCCTTGTTTAAAAGCATCCAGCCTGTCTTATACAGCCTGAGAGATAAAGTTCAAGCTCCCTGACAATGTACACAAGGCCTCCTATAATCTAGATTCTATCTCCAAAATTCTCCCTGCTGAAAACAAATGGTAATTATCCAATCATCCCATGCTGTTGATTTCCCTCTTTCTACTTTTCTGCTTAGAATGCCTAATCTATTCTTAAAAGCTCCTTGTCTTTAAGATTCATCTCATCCCTTTTTCACTCCACAAAGCTTCTCTGAGATTGATCCCCTCCCCTCTTACAGTGTTCTTTATAGCAGTCCAATGGCATTTTGTATTTTCTTTATCAGGGTTCTGAGCACATGATACCCTAATGGATCCTGTTCCCCTACCATAGGTTCTGCTCCATTCCACAGCCCCCTGCAGGCTGCATCATTCCATGTGCATCACACCCAGCTTCAAAATGTAGCCTCAGGGATCCATGTCTTCCCATAGAAATTCAAGCATACTCAGCTTCCCGTAAGTTTAGGACCTTTTCTGAAGGTATAAGGAGCTCGAAAGAGAAACACATTGTATGACCTCCTCAGTCTTCAACATCATACTGAGCTGTTCTACAATTCCTTCTGTAGCCTACCTTCCTACTATGTGCCCCACCCAATTTATGAACATATAGATACTGAAGGACCAGGACAGTTTATTTCACCACTCTGACTTCTCTTCTGGAAGTTTTCCTGCCATGCTGGCCTGCCTTCCCTATCACTCCAGGAATTCTGGTAAATAAAATATTATCCATCTGCTGATATTTCTGTCTCTCTGAGATGATCATGAATTCCTTGAGGGCAAGAATTGTATCTGACTTACCCTTACATCCCCAGTGTTGGGGCACAGTACATAGAAGATAGTAGATCCTAATAATGCATCAGTTTTATAAAGGAGAAAATGATTTTTAAATCCCAAACCACCACTTGGATTTTTGGATCTTAACCTTCTTGGCCATTAGAGAATGCTGCACTTTACAGTAGAAGAGAGGAAGGCTGCTGGGTTTAAAGTGGACTTCAGGAATTGATCATTGATAATATCTTTCCCAGGTTTCTTCCCATTAGATACCTCTTTAATGAGAATCTTGAAATTAGCTGCAGTTATGAAAGAATTTTGATTAAGGGAAAATGAAAGAGGTAAAGACTGTCTTTTCATAGTCATTGGTTTGCTTCAAATTTCTGCCCATAGTCTTTCTCTAGCTTTTCCATTGCTGGCTTTATTGTGGGTACTCAGAGTTTCTAGAACACAATGCAGTAATCACATCAATATCTTATATTATAAATTATTCAAACAAAAAGCAAATATTACAAATGTCCTTTAGTTTACAGGTGTCTTAAAGATTAGGAAAGTAAGACTATGGCTATATATGCTATCTGATATATAATTTATACATGTATGAATAATCAATTTCATCTCAAATAAAGAAATTCCTTTTTAAAATTTGCTTGAGATTGGGGAATGAGGAGGAGTATGTGAATGGGAGTTACAGTAGAAATTAATTTAGTAATAAACATTAATAGTGAAAGCTTTATTGAACACAAGCTTGTTCATGTTGTTCTTGCTCTATGAAAAGAAATTAATAAGGGCTTGGATCACTACCATTTATTGAATACATATGCCACATGACTGTATACACCCACCCTCTTGTATGATGTGAGCTTGAGATCTTAGTCAAGGTGTAAAAATGTTTCACATATGCAAGGATATTTTTTCTCATGTTGTAGCTAACAAAGATCATAAACAGTGTTAAATCCCAAAAAGTAAACCAGATCCCAAAACTCCAGGAGAGAGTGATTCTACATTGTTGCATTTCTTATCACAAAACTGTCTTCAATTTCAATCTTCATATGACCCCATAATCACCAGCAATAAAGTTGGCTTATCAGAATATTATTCTATTCTGACTTAGTGTTTACATAACTCATTTTTATAAATACCTCCCAAAATATCTCTCCTTATACTGTACTTGACTTTACATTATTTATTTTGATGGTCTAAACTTAATGCATAATTCATCTTTCATAAATGAATCCAGCATGGTTCAACCATGGTTAATGGACTCCTTGAATTTACTTGTAAACCAGTAACTACTTGAATTTGCTTGCAAACAAGTAATTGGATATTTTACTCTTCAATGGACTTCATTAAAGTGAGCTGAACAATAAATTCACCCATTCCTGGTCAGATCACCCAAACTGGGGAGAAGTGCACATCTTAATAAAATGGTTATGATTACCTTTCAAAGGATTGGGCTCTGGAATGACTTGAGCCCTAGTAGGCACTGCTTTCTGAGAACTTTATTGTCATGGAGGAGCTCTGCCAAGAAAATTTAAAACCAATTCTTCTTCCCAAAGTGCCAACTATTTCTCCATTATGAAATTTCTACGGAATTCCATGAGAAGTCTCTTCTGTAAAATGAGCCTCCGTACTTCTGCACAGCTGCAATACCTGGCAACTTCCCTAGCCCTAGGACGTGAATACAGCAAACAACAACTCCACTGGCTGTCAAAACTGTGAGCAAGTTCTGGAAATGGAAGCACGCTGCTGCTCTCACCACAGAAAACGAGGCACACACTGATTTTATTACCTGGGTAGTCTCAGCTAACAAGATGCTCCTAAAAGGACAGGCATAATAGTGGTTTATTTCTGGCATGCCAAGTGCTTTGGCAGAAGACATTAATTTTGTCTTTCTTTTGCTATCATCCTTGACCCTCTCTCTCCACAAGGACAACTAAGCAATGCTGATTGAAGAAGTAATCATTGTGTGCTTAAATATGTTAGGAGCCAGTCAGCAAAGATGGGTACAAGCATTCTCTAAGAGCTTTTCTTTCTTTTACTTCCTAGAAGAGCAATATGCCATCTTGTGAACTAAAAGGGCCCCTGACCAACAGTGAAAATTAAAGACTAATGTTCTGCATATCAACTGCAATACAAATCATTCTGCTATCCTCTGGAGTTTGTAGAGAAGATAATTCTTACTTCATTTGCTATAGGGAGGTGCATCTTTCTGGCATCTTCCACAGTACTGTGCTGTTCTGGACTCTGTCCAGAGTCAACAGCTGAGCAGCATGATGTAGCCTATGATTCAAAGGCCCAGGGCAGAAGGGAAATAATTCCCCAACGCCGCTTTGTACTATCTTGCTTTTTACATAAATAAACCAACATCCTCTGAAAGATATTTGATTGTGTAGGTAGTAAATTTAAGAAGTTTGCTTCGTGTGAAGATGAAACAAGTGATATTTGGTCCTTTAAAAATTGGTCACTGTTGAGAGAAGAACCACACCTGTCTGAAATTATTTTTAAGGTGTGCATTTGGGTAAAAATATCACTGTTATCAGAATGTCAGGTTCTCCCACAAGGAATTTTTTCCCACAAACATCTTTTATTTTCTTGTTACTCTAAAAATATAACTGCCTTAGAGAGCAAAGTTGAAAACAAATACACATTTTGCTGAATTCTTTATATTTCATTCATAGACCTTAGCAAAAGGCTTTAAGATGTATTTAAGTAATTTTTAATGCATTTAAAATGAACATTAACCTGTAACATACAAGCCTACAGCAGGCCAGCTTTCAAGCTGCACATTGAAAAATCCATATTGAATTAGACAAGGTAAATAGAGCCAGTTCATGATTCTTAAGTAGACCTGACATTTACTGTTGGAAACATATAGGATCTGTTGCTACTACTTAGCCTTAAAAGGAAAATGAGTCTTGGGCCCATTTTTGAAATTATGAGGTACCATAAAAATTGTAGCATTCTGAGGACCCGCCCTTTCTAATTTTGAAAAGTGATACAGAATTTGAAAAAAGATGGAAATCTTACTTTTACAGTCAACTGTGCTCATTAGGAGCTGGAGCAGAATTTCTCTACCATGGCACTATTAAAATCTTGGGGCAGATGATGTTTTGTTGTGGATGTATCCTGTACTTTGTGGATGCTTACCTCTATCCACTTACTGTCAGTGGTACCTCCAGTCATAAAAATTAAAAATGTCCCCAGAGATTTCCAAATATCCCAGGGGGAGATGCAAAATCATTCCTAGGAAAGGACCACTGCTGTTGAAGTGTTGCATAAAATCTTTTCAGCCCTTCTCCATTCTTGCAGACAGTAATCTCCGACACTTGACATCATGGATTCCTTCAATGTTGAAAAGGTGCTCTTCTTTCTTTTTGTCTGTGTTGTTCCTGGATCCCCTCTTCGCTGCCTATTTACTGACTTCTCTTTCTCTTCCTTCGTACCACTCAATGAGTCCGGTAAGATTCAGCTGTGAACACTTTCTCTGTTTCCTTTCTCTTTTACCAGGTAGTTTAGTTCATGATTCATTGCTTAATATTATTTCACCTATAGTTCAGGCTTTTCTAAGCTCTAGATTTCCACCTATCTTCTGGAAACTATACACCGATACTGTAAACTCCTTATAACTGCCACATACCTAAAAACCACCTCCATATCCATTCATGTTTTCTGTTCTATTATTGCGTTCATCAGCCTCCAGGTGTTCCTGGCTTTAAAATAGGGAGTTGTCTCTTCACTATATTTAACACACAATCATTTGCCTATTATACATTCTGTCCAGTCATTTCTACCTTAGGAAAGCCCTTATGTCAAAATGTTCTTTGGTAACCTCTGGATCTATTCTAACCCAGGCTCTTACTGCTCCCTGTCTTATGTTTGAAGATATTTTCCCGATTGCCTCCCTGTCACTTCCTTTATCTTCCCTAGCTTTGTAATTCTAGAAGATCCTTCCTAAAGCATAATTCTGATTATAATGGTCCTGTTCAAAACTAAGTTTAAATTGCTTCCTTGCCCCTAGACAGTGACAGCCTCCATGATCCATTCTAGTTGTTTCTTTCACTGCCCTTACCATGCCGCCTTGTAACCATTTCCTCCCCACTTGTAGTATTAGACCAATGAATCATCTCAATATACCTTTTTACCTCACCGTGCAACCGTTCCTCAAGCTCTTTTCTTTAGCAGAAATGTTCTTTCTTCTCTCTACTCGATCAATCCTACTTACACGTCAAGATTCATATCAAGGTAAAACAGATTCCCTGGCAGTAATCTTTCTGTCTCCCAACCTCACCAAAATTCAACATTTTGTATTGTACCTATTCACATATATACTTTTTGCATTCTTAAATAATAAGTTATTTGTATTTCCTAAATTATGCAGCATAATGTCTTATTCTTGAAAGGTACTTAGTGTTTGTTGAGTTATATCTATATCAGAAGATGGGGCTTGTTTGGGCCCTAGATTCATAAACAGTAAGAATCTGACATTGCATATAAAGAATTATCCACTGTCACATTCTTCCTAAATACCTAAGTTCTCAGTGGCAGATAGTATTTCTCAAAAGTAGCCACAGCAATATTTTCAGTCCAACATACTTTTCTAGTACCTTGCCACTCCTCTTTAAAAAGTCGAATATATTTCCTCTCCCTTTGAAAATGGTCAGGGCTTTGCGGTTGACACAATAGAATGCCGCGCAAGTGATGCCACGTGACTTCCAAGGATCAGTCCTCAAGGTCAATCTGGCTTTTCCCTTTCTTACTCTCTCCAGGATCCTCATCCTTGGAACTCATCTTCGCACATACGGAGAGACTCCCATACAGACAGGAAATGAGCCCCCTAACTGACAGCCAGCGTGGACCACCCATCAGCAATGTGACTGAGAGAGTGAACCTTCAGATGATTCTTTCAGCACCGAGTCTCCCAGTTTTCCTGCTAAGGCTTCAGACACCATCATGCAGTAGAGAAAACAGCCATTCGTGCTCTGCCCTGTATAATTTCTGACCGAGAGTATAAGTGGTTGTCTTAGACCACATGTTTTAGGATAATTTATTATGCAGCCTTAGTGGCTGGAACATACTTCCTAGTAAATCTAGCAGAAAATGAAATAATATTTTTGTTTATTTTCTACTCATATGTAAGAGATGAGCCTTTTCTCTCATAAAGAAATATTTCCTACAATGTTATGGTAAGGAAAAGGGGCAAGATAACCCAAACACACTGAAGGGAGCTCTAGGTACAGGGAAGAACATATACATATTATAGCCACGTGTTTTTTTTTTTTTTTTTTTTTTGACTCATCTTTTTTTTTTGAGTATGAAAATAATATTTTTGTTTTTTATAGAAAAATTTAAACTTTGTCAACCTCTGGGAGAATGTTCAGGTAAATTAAAGATATTTTGGAAATTTAGACTAACAAATGCATGGCTAATTATAGGCATACATTTCAAGAGAAAGATTTTCAGGCAAATACAAATTTGTTTTTTTTTTATTTTATTAAAGTATTACCTGATTATTACAAATTTGTTGTTTGAGTAAATAAAAATAGTTACTGTACAATTTGAAGGTTAGCCTTTTTTTTTTTTTATGGTTTTATTTTCATACAGATCCCTAGAAGATGTTTACTTTGAGGAAATGTTGATCTTTTAAAGATCTGCCACAGAATTCTTCTAGCCTACTTTCTGATCAACTCCGTTTGTATTACGAGTCTATGAAATGATAAATCACAATTATTTCCTGGTTGATTTCTTCTGCATAACAGTCCCCTTAGCTCTCTTCTCATTCCCAGTAAAATTAGTGAGCTCTCTTCTCTTTTACTGTTAATGTCACTAGTATTCAACTGACATCTGTCAAAACTATTGGTATTCTTTATTGAGTTATTATTGAAATGCTTTTAAAATGGATGAATTCAACAATCATAAAGTTGTCAATTTTATAATTAACTTCTGGATGAACTTATGAGAATTATTATGGCTTTATAGTATCAGTTGTGAAAGCATTCAAAATGAGTCAAAAGATTTTTTTCCTGTGTCTCTTAAATACAATTATGAATTTAAAAAACATAACAAAAACAGCATAATGATCTAGATATTATTATTATTATTGTTGTTGCTACACAGTGGAAAAAAAAACTTCATTTATACATTTTTCAAGATGTGGACCTATTTTCCAGTATATTTTACTTTACCAAATCCTGTTTTAAATAAAGTGAAAGTAGTACTCAAGAGATTGCAAATTTGAATTAATTATAAAATCATAAATCAGATGTTAATTTTGTTAATTCCAAATATGTTTAAATATAATGATATTAACAATAAAAATATAACAACAATGCTCAAATGCTCAAATATTTATTGAGCATTTACTATATGTCAGACACTGATAGATACTGTTCTAGAGTTAGTTTATCAGTTTCAAGTATTAATGCATTTAATCTGCACAATTACTTTGGATAGATACTTTAAATTTCCTTTTTTTTACAGATGAGGAAAAAGACTTACAGGGACTATCTACGTATAGAAATGCATTCGTTTTCAACATATGTCTATGTGTGCTCTTCTGTAAATATACATGCATACAAAAATACAGACACACACACAAATTAATATAGCTGTATCAAGTTTTCTGAAGGAAAGACACAACATCATTTAACTAGCATATTTTCTTCTTTGTTTTTACAGTGGCTATAATCCAGTTTCTGTCTAATAATTGTCTTCCCTGAAATGCCCATTTTTCTCCAGAAATGGCCTTTGAATGGAATGTTCTAGCTGAGGGGCTCTCTGTTGTAACGATTCCCGTAGCCATCAGTACATTAGCTCCAACTGCTACTGTAGCCATTGCCATTTACGTTTCTCCCAGGAGAATTCAGATGAAAAAAAGAAACTGTTAGTGCTAAGTGTGTGCCAGGTTTGGATATAATCTCTAAACACATTCTAGCTGAGCCTAGAATGAGAATATTTTCTTTTATTTTCAGTGGGCAAAATACTATGTTATAGAGTACAAAATGTGAGCACATTACAATAAAACAGTAGTATAGTAAAATAGACACTCGTATGAGCACAGAAAAGATTTTATTTGGAACAATAGCTTTAAAACAGACTCTTACTTCTCTAAGTTTAAGTACTGGGAAGCCAAGGGGACAAAATTCCAATTTAGTTACTGAACCCTCACTTTTTCCAGATTGTTCTTCCCTTAAAATAGGTAACAACAGTGACTGTAATTTCAACCAAGGAGTTTGGCACGAATTCAAAATAAGGATTTTAATAAACTTCAATGTTATCCTAACATCTCCTCTCTTCTCCTAAAATCATGTATGTGAAGGTATATGTACATTCACATACGTATTTATTTGCCTATTTTATCTTTAAACTTTTATTCTTCTACACTTCGATTTTGCTGAAAGTTATGTTCTAAGTCGTAAGAAGGGAGTTTCATGTAAATCCATAGCCAAGAAGACTGGGAATCATGAAAGTCTTTGGAAATTAAATGCTTTATCTTCAAAATATGGTGTTATTGCTTCTGAATGGGAGAGTTAAAGACTGAAACCTGCTGCTAAACGACCTTGCTCAATATGTTTGTAGGTGCAGCTCAAAGAGAATCCAACAGATTCCTCCTTGTTTCTGTGCAAGTAGATGACGCCTCACAGTCAATATGGTAAAGTCTGACACACTCCACAGAGAGGGGAGGGTAGAATGTTAGTTTGAGCACAACTGGAAAAGGTGTAATTAGAGAGTGAAACCATAATAATAGAATAAATATAAAACTTAAAAAATAAAAGTAAAATAAAGCAAGAAACTGTGAGTAAAAATTCATGTAAAAGATCAAAACTAAATGTAAACCGTCTTAATAATCCCACAGCCTCCTGGAGTTTTAAATCAGAAATATTATAGTGGAATAAACCCAAATATAAATGACTTAAATAACCATTCCAGAATCCCACAAAACCATTCATCCATACTTCCATTTATTCACTTATTACTATAATTGGTAAACCAAGTACAGCATTGTGGCCTTCTGACCATGTGAGATACCAGAAGTTAGACTCATTTTTAAATCACAAAGGTACTATGAAAAGCAATATTGAAAATTTTAATGAGATGGGATAATGCAAAGAGGCAGTCTTGGTAAATGATTAAGTGACTGTTATGTTTTTATGAGGTTTACTGCTTCTGGTATATATATTATTAGGGTGGTGTGTAAAAGTGATATGACAGAAATTCTTTTTTCCTAGATAATTCCACCACTTTACTTCTGAACAAGATTAAAAAACTGTTTTGTTTTACAACTCATACCAATCCCTCATACATTTTTTCTTTGTTCTCTACTTCTCTTTCTTCTCAAGATTCCAAACCTAACAGAGTTTATAAATGCATGTTCATGGCTGGGAAGTAAAATGAAATTTGAGAGTTGTTGAAGGACAGTATTGAACTAGTTCAATGAATTGCATTTTTTAACATAATCCTAGGTATTGAGCATATAGTTGTGGCAAATGGATAGGCTTGATGACCCGAATACATTACCTATTCCTTTATCCATACACTTTGCTCTGTATCTTTGCAATTCCTATTACAAGGGTTGGTGTCTATTTGCCTATCACATCAACTGCACATAGACATGTGATTTGCTTTAGTCAAAAGATTGTTAGCAGGCTTCACACAAGCAAAGGCCTAAAAAAATTGTTTGTATTGTACATTTTTACTTACTCCCTTGGAAGACTGCCCTATCCGATCAAGCCTGAAGTAGCATATGGAGGATGAGAGACCAGGTGGCACAGTGTCAACTTATCCAATCCAACAACCCCCTAGATCACCCAGCCCCTATACTACAAAACAGCTAATCACAGATATATGTGGGAGTCCAGAAGGTCCCAATGCAGCCCAGCAGTGATAAGCAGAGTCCCCAACCCACTAATACATATGTAAGAATAAACAAGTCATTGTTATATAAAACAGTTAACATTTATATAAAAATGTGAGATATTTGTTAAGCAGCAATAGATAACTAATACAACATCTCAAAAGATTTATACTCTCCATCTTTAAAAGCAACATCATTTGGAACATCAAGGGGGAATAGGTTTTGGTTTGTGCCAGATGCCATATTAACAACATTATTAATATTAACATTATCATCCTCACAATCCTACACAGTAGGTAATAGTAAAATCAACACATTTAAATTGTAAACTGAGACACAGAAACGATAAGTGATTTGCCCAATATATTAGGTAGGGCTAGACTTTTCAGCCAACACTGCTTAGCTCCATAATATGGGATTTTTAGCTACTGAGCCATATTAAATAAGACTACCACTCCTCTGGTAGAGCACTGCATTTTGCAGGTATAGGTTCAGGCTGTTGTTTCTTTTATTCATTAGAATTTTCTTCCATGTGATCATTTTTCCAGTCTAATCTTTTTGGATAATCCATTGAGATAAGTTCATGGATTGTTTCTTCAGATCTCAAAAAGCCTAACAAATGAATAAATACAATTTCAAAAGACTAGTCAGAATTTTAAATGAACACAGCCCACATTTCTGCTCTAGTATCCTATGAATAAGACTTCTTCTATGTCAAATATAAATGTTCAATTATTTCTTAAATAGGAAGGCTATTTAATGAACATTCTTTCCCTCTGCTCTTCATTTTTTTGTTGTTGTTGTTTGTTTAATCAGTTTTGAGAACAACGTAAGGCAAGTATTGTATTATATGCTAGGGAAGAATTTTTAACTGGACAGAACTCACAGGCCACGCGGAGTGAATCTGGAGAAACACCCATGTGGGAATCAAACAGGAAATCCTAACACCTGATGACTCCACCTGTTCCCCTGACTCACTCCAGGCACAGCTGAGGTGATTAACAAGGTATCATGTCTACTTCCTGTATGGAATCTATTTCATAGCTCCAGGGATTGCCGCTCTTCCTGGATGATTATTTCCCAATGTTTTTAGGAAGACATTTACTTAAACCTGTGATATCGCTAGGGAAATGTGAGGAAAATATTAAAAATAACTGGGATAAGGGAGAAGAGAAAGTCTGTATTTTAAAATACAAAATGAATGAGATTTGTATTTTGGGAAGAGACTAGTTGTATGTGAAGAGCTGAGTTCGACCTTCAGAGTCAAATGACGGTTGACCACTCCCTCCTACTCACCCAAGTGTGAAATATGACAGCAGAGGGACCCTTATTGAATTTAAAGGGCAATAAATGTAGACCAAATAAAAAGAAATATTTTCTCACACAGCATATAGTTAACCTGCAGCATTTCTGGCTCCAAGGACCATTTAATTAAATAATCTGCACAGACAGAATTAAGTAATTTTATGACCACTAATAACATCTTCAGTGCTACAAAGTGAATATGGTGAAGGTAAATCAACTCACATTCTTCAGGCGTAAGTTAATTGTCCATAGAAGATAAGAATAATTTTCTTTCCAAGTGGAAATAACACTGGACCACCCAGTAAACCCCCACTTACTTCCTTATAGGTAACAGGAGAGAAATTTAGACTAATCATTTCTCCAATTGTGAACCACCCCCCCTTACAATATTGATGCCAAAACCATTAGTAGTTGAATCTATCTTGGCATCTCTATTGTATCTTATACACAAGTAAAGGTTTATAGCAGGAAAATCTATAAAAGTGGGGGCAATAAATTAGAGAAATTAAAGATACGAATAGTTTCAATTATACAATTGAAAAAAACAATAGTGTTTCATTGGCTACCCAAAATTTGGTATATTTCCTGACAGTCAGCTTTAGTTATTGAAAGACTAGATTTTAAGAGGAAAATGTAGGCGTAGACTGCCGTAATAAAGTGCCACACACTAGGTGCCTTAAACCACAGACAGGTATTTTCTCATATTTCTGAACTGTTGAAGTTTAAGATCAGGGTGGCAGCATATTTGGGCTCTGGTGATAGCCTTCTTCCTGAGTTGCAGATAGCCACCTTTTCCTTGTGTCCTCCCACGGTGTGCAAAAAGAGGAAAAGAGCCACCTCTCTGATGTCTCTTCTTAAAGGTCACTAATCCCAACATCAGGTTCCCACCCTCATGAACCTCATCTCAACCTAATTAGCCCCCATCTCCAGTACCATCCCATTGGTGATCATGTCTTAAACACATGAGTTTTTCAGGTTGGGGCTGGGGGACAGAATTCCATCTATAGCACTAAATAGTCACTAAATCCACAATCTAATCAATAAATAAGGAAATTCTCATGACAACCAACTTGTATATCCAAACTCCAAATACAAATCAAGTAATATTCTTGGCAGTAGAGGCACCAAGGGGAAAAAAAATCCTTCCTTCATCCTTCATCTTAAATTGTGTTTTTAGTTTGTTCAGGGAGGTACATAGTACATATACAAATAAATGATCTGAATGCAATGTTTTACATAATATAAAGAGAGGGTATAACTAATGCTTTGGAATCACAGAGAGAAAAGATGGTAGAGGGAAAGGTAATGAGTAAGAGCTTGTCAACTAGACACAAGTATTCAAGAAGAGTTGCAGGGTTAACTGCCATTACATGACCAGGCAGAGGGAGAGAATATGTCACATTCTTGACAGACATAGCCAGTAGTACAATCTGGCTGAATCATGTCATGAATGACAGGGAACTGATGCTATTTATCTGAAAAGGTATCTGGAGTTCAAATGTGAGACCAACTGCTTCTGTAGATCATAAAAATCTACATTTCTAAAGTAGAGGATCAGTAGTAGAAAGGTTAGTAAAAGAGAAAATGTATTCAACAATTTTTCTCATATGTTCTACAAATAGCAAGAAATGCCTTACAAAGTGACGGCACAGTAATAATGTTTCCTTCTCCAGAATTTTAGAATGGCATTGACAATAGGAGCATCTGAGGCAGCTAGACAAATTTAGGGCATCTACATAAAAAAGCTAAATGTATGATGGAGACATGGCTACCAGCTCTTGAGCAAAAGAAACTGAGAGATGGATTATGGTTCTTCATATAAGTATTAAAAATTAAGAGAGTTGTAAATAAATTATCCTAGGAGAGAGTTGACCATATTGCATCAGATTGAACTGATTTAGGCAACTGAAATTTCCTTGTGATTCACTTTCATATTCTCTTCATAGTACTAGTAAAATAGGCCTTGGACACATACTGGATTTAGATACTTGTCAAAACACATGCATGACAGAGCGTTCTTGACTGCTTTGAAGGTTCATTACAAGATCCTGTCAGAGGAAAGAAAACTGTGGGAAGGTATTATATTTCAAGTAAATAAGTAAAAATTAATTAAAATTATGAGTTGACAGAAAAAATCAAATATTACAGATTTGTGTTGTGCATTGATTCATATGACTATTATTATTTTATTGAAGAAATAATCTGTAATTTTTTTCTTTGCTGAGATGACTTTGATTTTAATTATAAACACATTTAACATAATTTCTAATTAATTTTCTTTTACATGGGTTTCTCTATATACAGCATAAAACCAAAAGCTGAGTGGCACTGAGGTATTCCCATTTTTGAATTGGGGTACATTTATTCCTTTCGAGACTGGGGATTTAGAATTCTATTATTTTAAAAGAATAAAAGCTTTTAAATGATGAGAACATCAAAATGAAGTCAGAGGGACAACTACAAAGAAGAGAGTTATAACATTGCATCACACTCTTTAGCTCTGTTTATTCTGCTCATCATTTTCAATTTCTGATTTGTATCTTTATTATTAAATTTTAAAACAGTTTAAAAAAAAACTTTAAAAAGTTTAAATAAAACTTTGGCCACTTAGCCTAGAAATTATATACATATTTTCTCCTGTGTTAAATGAGCACCATTTACATCCTTAACACTGTTAAAGTTTTCTGTGGGAAACACATTAACCAGTTTACACTGGATTACCTCTTTGTATAATTTTGTAAAGTCTTTGCTTTCCTCATATTTAGCTTTATCAAATAAATTAAGTTCTTCACGCTTCTATATTTTTTCCTGTAACTCAACAGCATAATCCTAGAATACTGAAATTTAAAGTGTCTTAAAATATCATGCAAAACAAACAAAAATGTGAAAGTCCAATTTATGAAGCAGAATCTACATTCTCATAGAGTATATTTTTATGAATAATCTTATTCAAAGTGTTTTGAAGTGACCCAGACCCAACCCTAATCATACTTATGCTTGTTGCTATGCTTAGAATATACTGACCATAAACACAGTTTAAAGGTGCTTATAGGAAACTCACTAGTTACTCTTTTTAAGCATCAGAATAGAATTTAAGGTTACTCACAATCATTCTTTTTTGATTGCCTGCTTATTTTTCTCCTATTAAAATTGTGGATGCTATCAAATAATACAATAAGGTTATGTAATGGAATTTAAACACACTTTATTGCAACAATATAAGTTCCATGTACAGTTATAAGCAATATGGCTATGCTTAATAATCTTACATTGCAAGAATAATTGTGGTATCAAATTAGTAATTTTCACAAAGTACTTGCATTAGAAATTGGTATGATACAATATATTTCAATTCTCAGTTGCACAGGAAGATAACAATTTGTTTAATAGGAGAGCTGGGGATACAGTTCCTACTCTTAGATCTGATTGTCCTGTTTATACAAAGCTCAGATTCCTAGTCACAGAATTTTAGAGCTTGAAGAGACCTTAGAGGTCATATAGTTCATCAACTTTATTTTATAGAAAAGAAAGTAGAAGTTAAGGGAAGTTCTTTGACTTAATATAACAGAAAATAAGTGAAGAAGCTAGAATGGAAAGCACTTCTTAACTTTCCTAGGACTGCAAAATGAAGTTGGGGCAAAAAGCTTAGATTTGAAAATCTTTGAACAGAAATGGTACTAAAGCCATTGGGTTGGACTGAGTCACTGAGGAATTGAACAGGAGGTGCGTGTCAACCTGTAATTGTTGAGCAGAAGAGAGAAAACTAGCAAAGAAGGCTGCAAAAAGTAGCAGGTAAAATGTTAAGAGAGTGGCGGATGATGGAGCCCATAGAAAGAAATAAGGGCTGGGTCCATATTAAATGCTGCTGAAAGATCGGGTAAACAAGGCCAGCTTAAATGACCATCTGTTTAGCAACATAGAAATCACTAGTTTCCCTGGCAATTGAGGTTTGAAGCCTGATTAGAGTCGATAGAGGAGAGAAAGTATAAAAAGTGACTGAAGGCATTAAGCTCAGGATGCTTTACTATGGTGACAGTAGCTGCTGGGAAACTAGACATTAAATGACATCTTCATTAAGCTACTTCTTCAAGTTTGTACTTCCTGTAACAAAAAACAGCAACATTTAAATTGCTATGGGAAAATGATTTCTGATTTCTTACAAGGGGCACATGCACAGTGCTTTGTTTTGGACGACATTATTAGTTAACCACTCATTCTAAAATAAAATGTGTGCTCAATTTGTTAAACGCTGTGGAATCCCTGAAGGTAAGGGACAAAACTCTTGTCATTCTCCATTGTGTCTTAACCTGGGACTTAGCTAAACCCTAAGAAAACAATTCACGGTTGTCCCAGCAAAACTTCACTAAGACACTCCGTGTCTAAAGCAGCAGTCCACCTTAAAGACTTGTTTCTTTTAGCAGAGGCTCATCAATATCTGCACAGCCTCACAGGCAGCTAGGAGGCCTGTCCATTAATGAAATGTTAATGACTGAATTAGACCTGTAATAACTGAAGTAGGATGCACTGCTGTGAGTCCATTAGCATCAGCAAACCCCGCTGAGGAACAAGTAAACACAGCACACAATGAGAAAACTTTCAGGCAGAAGAGTTAGAAGTGTACAGGTGTTTTCACATGGAAAACGACATTTCCCTGAAATAGGATTAGTTTATTTAGGAAAGCTAATCCCGTTCACCATATTTCTTCAGGGGAAAATAAAGACTACAAGATGGATTTTGTACTTATTCAAGATTGTTTTGATTTTTAAAATTCTAATATTGCACAATTGTTTCCTCAAAACTTTTTAGGATCACTTGCCTTTATCATCAGGTGCCAAATATGCCAAACAACTATGCTTTTCTTTTTTTGTTGCCTTGTTTTTTTTCTGGCTTGTTTTTATTTTTGTTATATTTCCCTCTTTTAAGCTTTCCTTGCTTATTGAAAAGCAAGATGTTTGTGAAAAGCAAGAAAAGAGTGTGAACCCTACAATCTTCCCAATATACCTATCCATTTTCAAAAAGAAGAAAATTATTGGGAGATTTAGGACACTTTTTGAGTCTTGATTAATATAAAATGATTGTAGAATTCATTTCTGAGATGTAAATATAAATCATATGGCATATGAAGCAAAAGCTCTTATGTATTAGCATCTAGTTCAATTCTATAATATACTGCCCTTGTAATAAGCTTGAAGATTTACCATTTTTATTTAAACATATATTATAATTCAATAATACTTGAATTGTAGCAACTTGATGTAAGGCAAAAATAATTGCCATCTCAAGTTATTACAAAAGACAGAATAGCTAAGGCTAATTCTATTAGATTTCTTTATGACATCTACTGTGGGTCTTACTGCCCCATTTTCATATTTGGATCTCTAACCACAGCTGAAAATAACATATATGTGTTTTGAGAATTAGACGTTAGTGTTTGCTTGGTGGATCTTTTAGAAATACATATGAAAAAGCTATAAAATCAATATTATATGATTGTTTTGTTAAATAAAACAGTATATATCAAGTATAGTAGTTCAATAACAAGTTTTGCAGCTTATGCTGAACCTCATGCATCCTTCCAGGTCTGGAGTTCTATATTTATCAATAACCAGTCATGTGACACTAACCCAAATCCTTTAACCTTTCAGGGATATTAAAAAAAAAAAAAATTGAAAAAGAAGCTTTATAAAGGAAAACATGATAAATATTTAAACTTTACATTTATTTGAACTTCAAACTTAAATAATTATACTTCCTGATACATTAAAATGTAAGAGGTGGAGATAAACCCAAGAGTTAAGAGAAAATGAAAATGAAAGGTATGTTAGAAATCTAATCAGCTAACTGTCCCACAAAAAAAGGAAAAGTCATATAAGTGGAGCCCAAATTCACAGAAATAATACAGTCTACATGGGTACAAACTAAATATTTTAACTAGAATTTGCAAATACAAATTAGAAAACGTATATATTTGAACAAATTGTGCTCTAATATAGCTCCTAAGAGATCAGATTTGAATGGAATAAATGAAAATACTGAAATGTTTCTTTTCTGTAATCTAAATGTTGGTTTGTCATGCAAATCATTCACTCCTTGATTTATGTTTGAAGGGTACTGGTTATCTTTAGATCTCAAAATACATACATACACTTGCACACACACACACTCACATCATCTTGCTTCTTTAAATATTTGTCAAGTTTCTTATTTCAGTTTAATTTTGCTGTCCACAGGCAAGAAGAGAGGTTCTGCACAGCATTTTGCAAATAGCAAGCATGACACTGGAGTTGAAATTCAGACCATGCAATGAACTGGCCTATAAAGTGAGGTCAGTGACAAATAGTAACACCTGACAAAAAGTATTATTCTGATTACAGTTAATGGAATGTATTTCCTCATTCAGAGTGTCCAGAGCCTATAAACACTGCCTTACAATTTTAAATGGCTAAGAAAGAGAAATCCATCAAGCCCAAATGATGCACTGATAACAATGAATATGTAACGTATGGATAATCTATTGGTGGTAGTTTCTGGAAGAGTCAGAGATCAAGTAGGGTACATATTGATAATATAAACACCACATGAATTACTGCAAACTAACACGCTCATAAAATCAGTCTCAAGAATATTAGTGAATTTAAAGGAATTTAGAGTAGTAAGCCATTAGCTTTGAACTGAATCTTAGTATACAAGATTGGATTTCCACACTCCCCAACTTTTTTTTTTTTTTGGCTCGGACAAGTAGTGATTTCAGAATCAAATATCAAAAGGCTTTTGTAATACCAAATGTCTTCCCTTCAAAGTTATTTTTTTCTTTTGTCTTTAGGTATTAGTTATTCTGTAGAATAATGAACAAGGTATCCTTAAACTTTTCTTTAGTACAAAATTTCAAGCAAAAAGTTTAAATGTATCATTATTTTTCAACAAGGACAAACTCCCATTAGCAATACATATGCAATCATACTTTATTTCAATAAATAGGATTGAGATTATAAAGAAATATAGCAAATGTTGCATGACCTAATGACTCCTATAATTCTAATATGTTTAGAATATAATAGAATATACAAATATCTTATTGGTATGTAATGATAATATATGGCTTGCCTGACTGAAAAATAACAAACTTTCCAAAAGTAAGATTGGATCAGGATTCGACTAACCTCACCCCAAAGAAATGGAAAAGCCCCAGAATATCACATAATTTAGTAGAAATTCCAGGGCTCATGAAACACAGCTGTCATTACCCCTTACTTGCAATGGAATTGGTCATTCTTCAGGCTGCTACGTGAATATCTGTTGGACCTTTCTGTAAAAAAAATTATAATGTAGAAATTAAAAACCTTATTTATAATCCAGAAACACCAGCAATGGTACTCCCTCATGGTTCCTCTGTGTTACTAACACTTATAGAAAATCTCTTGAATACACTAAATTGCATATAGAGAATAAGAATTTTTAGTTAGGCCAGTGCAGTGGCTCATGCCTGTAATTCCAGCACTTTGGGAGGCCAAGGCGGGTGGATCACCTGAGATTGGAGTTCAAGATCAGCCTGACCAACATGGAGAAACTTCATCTCTAATAAAAATACAAACTTTGCTGGGCGCGGTGGCACATGCCTGTAATCCCAGCTATTTGGGAGGTTGAGGCAGGAAAAATGCTTAAACCCAAGAGGCGGATGTTGTGTTGAGCTGAGATGGTGCCACTGCACTCCAGCCTGGGCAACAAGAGTGAAACTCTGTCTTAAAAAATAAAAAAAAAATTTCTAGTTAATCAAATAGCTATTGTATTAATTCATTTGTTCGTTCATTCTCTTTTATAGAATTATGTTAAATATGGGTCATATATAAGGGAGTTTGTTTGTTTGTTTGTTTGTTTGTTTGTTCGAGATAGAGTCTTGCCCTGTCGCCCAGACTGGAGTGCAATGGCATGATCTCTGCTCTGCAACCTCCGCCTCCTGGGTTCAAATGATTCTCCTGCCTCAGCTCCTTGAGTAACTGGGATTACAGGTGCCCACCACCACGCCCAACAGATTTGTGTATTTTTAGTTGAGATTGGGTTTCACTATGTTGGCCAGGCTGGTCTCGAACTCCTGACCTCCTGATCCACCCGCCTCTGCCTTCCAAAGTGCTGGGATTACAGGCATGAGCCACAGCAGTGGCCAAGGTAGTTTATTTTATGTGCTGTTTGTTCACTGCTCTCAAACATCTCAAAATGCAGCAGAAGGTGTTTCATTCATTTATTCATTCATTTATCCATTCAGTCTATTTTCTGAACCCCTACCATATTCCAAGCACCATTATAAATACAGAGAAAGAGACGTGAAGAAAACTGTCAGGGTCCCTACTTTCACAGCGCTTACATGCTCACCATGGAGGGAGTAAAAATAAAATGTCAACAAATAAAACAAATTGAATGTCAGATTGATAGGAATCAAGAAGGAAACGAGAACAGAGTGAGATGATAAAAGTGACTGTGGTGCTGTTTCAGATAAGGTGCTGAGAGGACCATTTAGACAGGATGTTTAAGGAGACATCTGAACAATGTATTAGGCAAGAGCTTCAAAGCATAGAGCAAAACAAGTGCCAGGGCCTGAGGAGGCAGTGAACTTGGTGTATTTCTGGAAGAGCAAGTAGACTAGTGTGGCTGAAGAGGAATGAGGGTAAGTGGGGAGACTGTAAAGAAACAAGGCAGGAAGGACATGCTAAAGATTTGGGGACTTTATTCAAAGTGAGATTGGAGGATATAAGCTGGTATCATATCTTAATTCCATAGCTATTTAAAAATAAATTTATATGGAGATTGAAAAGATGAATGGCAGAAGCTCTGACTTCACTGAGAGAGCCAGAGGTGTTGGCAGCGACTTGGAGAGGGTCAGGAACTTTGTAACCAAAAGATAACTATGGACACATTGGAGTGGTGGTAAATACAAAATCTTTATAATCCAGGAGTCATTACATATACTTCCTGAGATGGTTAACAGTATATAATAATACAACCTATACATGCATCCTGACTGTGGATTATTACTAGTTATGACATAACTTGACACAGATAATCAAACTTCAAAATGCAGTTAGATCACTTGGTTGGGAAAGGAAAAAGCAAACTAGGTCCAAGGCAGATTTGATAGGAAAAATATGTCAAGAAAGGAAAAAAAAAGAAAGTCAAAAGGACTTGGCAGAGAATAGAAAAGTGGGGAAGCTAGTTACCATGTCAGATTTTTAGCTGTATACCTGCCTTTTCCAGGAATAGTTTTCTGCTTTCCCTCTCTGAATTGTTATCTCAAAATAACTCCTTTGTTTTTTCAGAAGGATGGAAATTATTCTATCTCTGGTTGACATTTGTTTTGTAGAGGTTCATGTTTATTTGTCGTTCTACAGTAGCCTGCCTACTTTAACAAGTACTTTCCAATTGCTCTGTTATTTCTCAGAGTCACATTTTGCCTCTAATTAGTTTTTATTTTGTAAATGCCTCCCATTACTCATTGATTTCTTGAGCTTTCTGGTTTATCCTTTGTGAAGGAAAGAGAAAGATTATATTATATATATATATTTTCCAGATTAATTCTACTCAGCTGAACTTGTCAGTGATGAGTGTAACTGTGTTTTACAGCAGAACTCCAAGTCTTCAGGCATGGCAATGAATCAACTGGTTACTCAAGATATGACTACCAAACTATTAGATACACTGGTTATAGTCCTCCCGGTAAAATATTTCAAAAACACTTAACTGAGAGGTCAATTGTTATGGCTGTGCAAATCCAAAGGTGAGTTCTTGGGTGAAATAGACATAGATAGTCTCCACATCTCACTCTACGATACCTTCTGTCTAGAAATATTGTTTCTTATTTTTTTCCTTCACGCAAATTTGAGTTCAAAAGAGCTTAATGACTGTTGCTTTCTCCTTTATCTGCGTTACCATTCACAGCTTTGTAATGCAATCTGAATGTAAACCCAATTGACCCTAGTAAAAGTGAAGTCATGGAACTAGTGCATCTATAGAGAATAAAAAAGCAACAGGTTTCTAATGACAAAGGCAAGGGAAATTTCTCTCCCTCGGGTCAATTTCAGCAAAATGGGTGAGCACAGCACATTCCCTTCCATTTGGAGAAAGATAGGGCAAAGCAGAGAAGACCAAGAGGTGATTTTGCACTTTTTTGACTAGATGGCTACAAATTGAATGTGAACTATAATCTTAGTACAGGAAACTCAGTGATTCTTTTTTTATCTTGCAGCTTTGGAAAGTGTAGACATATTCTGAAGACGGAAGAATAAAAAAGTAACAAAAAAATTTGGTTTTCAAACTGGATTGTTCTTGTTTATACATATCTATAAACACTGTGATTAATTACAAGTTTTAAGGAAAGGAGAAAGAAAATAATTGAGTTCTTACTTTGTACTGTGCTCATTATATAGACAATTTCATTTTATCTTTACAAATTCCTCCATATTAATCTCTATTTTGAGATGTAAAAAAAAAGAAAACTGAGGCTTAGCAAGGTAATCAGCTGAGTTTTGAATCACATGGCTCTAAAGACCAAGTCTTGTTCACTAGGCCACTGAACATGGGGCTTTGTACAATGTGAGCTCCTGGTCCCTGGTCCCAAGTGGGTCTAAGGTAAGACTGTATTTTTAATAAGCTTTACAGATGATTCCTCTAACCAATCAGGATGCTTAAAGCAAACAAAAAGCCCAGTGGTAAAGACAATACATTCAGCACACCGTGCAATTAGTAAGTTACTTTCCTGAATTGTCAGAAATATGGCTTCAACTTTTCAGGGCTAAGACAGTGCATGAATATGACATTGCAAATGGAAAAATACAAATGAGAGTATCTTGTGATGGTGACACAGGGCTATACAGGAATGTACCTTAGAAGGTCAGAGCACACACAATAGACATTGAAGTTTCCAAATGAAACTAACTCCTTGACTAATAGAGAAAAAGACAAAGAAAAGAAAGTGAGGAGATGAATAGTAGCGAAAGACATTGAATTCTTCTACCTTCATTCCAGTGTGAGTGACTCCTAAAAGATGGGAAATGAAAGGATCCCTATGACACTAAACCACAGAAATGGAGCTGAAACTTTCATGGAAAAGAGATATTAATTAGCCTTGGGTGTGGCTGACTTTTAATGTATTTAGCATAGTTCCTGGGAGTACTGGGATGCTGAGCATAGAAGCAAATGGAGCTCCGAGGCCATCATGCCCATTCAAGTACATAAATAAAGCTAAAGGGGTTGGAAGGGTGGTGAATAGACTATGCATCCTAAACTAGGGAAGTTTGACTGTTCCTTTGCCATTGTGCCTCAAGGATGGTTGCATAATAATTTTTTTATCTAATTTTTTTAGACCTCTGAAGAGAGGGTACTTTTGCTGTGTTTCTATTACCAGAAAGGGATCTCGATCCAGACCCCAAGAGAGGGTTCTTGGATCTCACACAATAAAGAATTTGAGGTGAATCCATAAAGTGAAAGCAAGTTTATTTAAAAGGTGAAGGAATAGGCCGGGCACGGTGGCTCATGCCTGTAATCCCAGCACTTTGAGAGGCTGAGGTGGGCGGATCACGAGGTCAGGAGATCAAGACTATCCTGGCTAATATGGTGAAATCCCGTTTGTGTTAAAAATACAAAAAATTAACTGGGCGTGGTGGCATACGCTGTGGTCCCAGCTACTTGGGAGGCTGAGGCAGGAGAATCGCTTGAAACTGGGAGGCGGAGGTTGCAGTGAGCCGAGATTGCAGCACTGCACTCCAGCCTGGGCGACAGAGCAAGACTTTGTCTCAAAAAATAAATAAATAAATAAAAGAAAGTAAAGGAATGAAAGAATAAAAGAATGGCTATTCCATAGGCAGGGCAGGAGGGCTGCTGGTTGTCCATTTTTTATGGTTATTTCTTGATTATATGCTAAACAAGGAGTGTATTATTCATGAGTTTTCCAGGAAATGGGTGGGCAATTCCTGGAACTGAGGCTTTCTCCCCTTTTAAGATGATATATGGTAACTTTCTGACGTTGCTATGGCATCTGTAAACTTTCATGACACTGGTAAGAGTGTCACTTAGCATGCTAATGCATTATAATAAGCATATAATGAGTAGTGAGCACAACCAGAGGTCACTCTCCTTGCCATCTTAGTTTTGGTGAGTTTTGGCCAGCTTCTTTACTGCAACCTGTTTTATCAGCAAGGTCTTTATGACCTGTATCTTCTGCCAACCTCCTGTCTCATTCTGTGACTTAGAATGCCTAACTTACTGAGAATGCAGCCCAGCTGGTCTCAGCCTTATTTTACCCACCCCATATTGAAGATGGAGTTACTCTGGTTCAAACACCTCTGACATTTCTGTTACTTCTGGGAATATTCAGAAAAGGAAAGAATCTCAGCCCTCTCTTTACAATATCCCACTAACCTTTTTAATAAACTGCCCTTCAGTTTCTCTCTTTCTCTCTCTCTCTGTCTTTCGTTCTCGAGACAGGGTCTCACTCTGTCACCCAGGCTGGAGTCAGTGGCATGACCACGACTGACTGCAGCCTTGACCTCCCAGGCTCAAGTGATCCTCCCTTTTCAGCCTCCTGAGGAGTAGCTGGGACTACAAGTGCATGCCACCATGCCCAACTAAATTTATTATTTATTATTTTATTATTTTTTGTATGGATAAAGTCTTGCTGTTTTGCCCAGGCTGGTGTCAAACTCCTTGGCTCAAGTAATTCTCCCACTTCAGTCTCCCAAAGTGTTGTAATTATAGGTGTGAGCCATTGCTCCTGGTCCATCAGTTTCTCTTAAGGCACAGAGGACACCCCCACAGAACCTGACTGTAGAGGCTTCCATATCTCCAGGTCAATTGGGCAGGAGCAGACAGGGACAGATAACACTAAAGACATGGCCATGAAAACATCTATGACAGTAATTCCTAACCTTTCCTATAATTACAATCTCCTGGGATTTTTATTGTTATTATTATTTGCTAGTACCCAAGCAACACCCCAGACTAATTAATTCAAAATCTTTGAGGGTGGCCCCCAAGCATCAGTACTTTTTAAAGCTCCCAAAATAATTCTAATAAGCAGCTAGTATTGAAAACCACCAGTGAGAGACTTGGCGTGTTTCTCTCAGCATTTGAATATTTTATCCCATAATGCAGAAAATGGAACTTAATGAAAATTATACCTGTAAAGACATATTAAGTAGTTAAGTGTGTATTTGCTTTGAAGACCAGAATGTATGCATATACATCATTATCTTACTACAAAATCAAAATGTATTTCCAGTGTCACAATTCAAAAATGTTAAAAGATCTTCCATGTTATCTAAAAAGAAATGCATTAACATTCAAGAACTTGACTGATTATATGCATATGACCTTGGTTCCTGGGCAAGCCATGACCTTGATTGGTCCTGCAATATCATCCATTACAAAGGTAGCTATTATGCAACTGGCACCTAAATATAAAGCATCTCCTATTAAGGTGATACAGTATAATGTAATGTAAAATAAAAATAATAATAAATTTAAAAATGTTTTCAGTACTGTTATTTGAGTCCCAAATCCCAGATCAACCATTGCCCTAATTTCATGTCACAAGGGGAGATATATTTTCTACTGTGATCTTTTA
The DNA here is from genome assembly GCF_001698545.2 of Rhinopithecus bieti. Taxonomy (NCBI): domain Eukaryota; kingdom Metazoa; phylum Chordata; class Mammalia; order Primates; family Cercopithecidae; genus Rhinopithecus; species Rhinopithecus bieti. Next base: position 366,005 of record NW_016813010.1, on the reverse strand, counting down.
AAGCACCTGGTCCTTTGGAAAACTAAAATTTTATCTTTCCCTCCTCTTCTTCATTCCCCTCTTGTTTGGTTTGGTGTTTAAGATGATTGACTATTGTGAGGGGCTGGTAAAACAAAATGTAGAATTAATAGATTCAATCCTGTCCCACAGAAACCAACTCATTAGGTACTTCAGGCTCCTTGATGTTCAAATTTGTTATCCTCAATGTAAGGGAAGTATTAAATTTAGAACGCTGAGGTTTTTTGGCATGACATACATTGTAGTGAAAAGAAATTGGATTAGAGGCCGGAAGATAGAGTAAGTAAATTCAGCTTGAGAATTAACAAATTACACTATTTTGTGCAAATCACTTAACCAACCTCTCTGAGGTTAATTCTTTCATCTGTCAACTAAAGGACTTGGACAACACTAAAGAGCTTAGTCCCTTGAACTTCTTATGGCATATTTTAGATCTATGACCTGTGGAAATAATTGCATTTTGAGGAATGATAACAATTCATTTAATTTGTTATAAATCAAATGTGGAGTAAATAAATAAGTTATATGGAGTTTCCAGAAAAGACTGAGAAAAAAAAAAAAAAAAAAAAAACTTATTTCCTGTAACTACATTTCTTATAATTGCAGGTTACACAGACTTACATATTGTTTCAGCCTAACACTGATTCAGAACACCCAGGTTATACTAAATATGTAAGATTTATAAAATGACATTACAAGTACATTTAAATAAAATTCTGGTGTGTATTTTTGGACACAATACTGTCACTACAAACAAATAAAAAGAAAAAAGGAAGAAAAAAAGATGGATCCAAAGTCAAGTAAAACTTCAAATACCAAAAGCTGCATAAATCAAAGCTTAAAATCTGACTAGTAACAGCAGGACCAGATCCATGTGTATAAACTGACGGAGGTGTGGTTTCCAAAGCCACTCAATCCGCTTGTATACACAATGCTTGAATTTATTGAGTTTTGCTGCAGTGACCATTTGCTTCTATGGCTCAAGTTTTGTTTTCTTGAGGGTTTCCCAATCTGTCTCCCTCTTGAGAAAACCACGTGAGATTTGTTCTTTTTATCTAAGCCATTTGCATTCCTCTTAGCGTTTCTCCTTTTAAGGTAAAATGAATGTTAAAGGATGTTAGTGCCAATGATATTTGGCATATTCTGATTTTAAGGAATGAGATTCTTTCCATCTAGCTCTTGTGGGATAGTGATTGCTACATATTTGCAAGACAGAATAATCAGGCTTAAAGCCTCATTGAAAGGTCATTTAAACCATATCCCTGACTACATACACCTGGTCTCTGGGACACAGAAGTGAGCTTCATAAGGTTGTCTCCCACTTATTTCATTGATCAGAAGGAGTCATTTTAATACGATGTTGCTATCTACTTATTCATGACACCTCAGACGTGGTCACAGATACTGAACCACAGAGAAGGACAGGCCTTGGTTGGAGGCAAACAGAAAACACACTCTTCATTGATGTGTGTCACTTTGACTCCTATTGTACACATGGGGTTTATACGGACAAACCATGCCCATTTTCTGATACACACATTTTTCTCAGAGATAACCTGTGCACCTTGTGAGTGTTAAGCTGATGGTGCACATCACTTGGTTGTTCAGAAGAATCAGCTTCATATACTCTGTTTAGGCTTCAGGTCACAGTCCTTGGAAGGGCTGCTACTGGCAGCTATCAGATAAAAATGACAATCTTTCCTGCACAGTACTTTAAAGAACATACACTGGAATATTTGATTGATTTTTCTGTATGTTTCAGGCTATCCTTGTGAGGATTCTGCTATGTTGGGCCTATTAGAACCCAGAAGCAAAAATAGTGCTGATTTTATATATACTTTCACCCAGATCTACAAGCAGAAAATCAAAGGCTGTGGATTCTTTTTTCCCTCATAATCTAATCCAACCCTTATCCAAACACTTGCATCAGAAGGGATCATAAAACCTCTAAATAAATAGCATATATGATAAAAGCATAAATGAAAAAATGTAGTCTTATAGCCTGTCATTTATCAGACATCTTATTTGCATGATAAGAACAGACATTAACATAAGAAAAAAATCAAACTCTGGGCATCACAGATAAAAGTCAACTGGTTTAGCTCTCATTCATATTTCAGAAATTTACTCAAATACTTTTGTACACATGGTTGTAGCCAAGAGTTGAAAAAATATGGGTACATGTACATTTATATAAGTACTTATTTCAATTTATTTATAAAAGTATATCCCTACATTTATTTATCTATATTTATGTAAACTTATATAAATTGTGTGTGTGTGTGTGTGTGTGTGTGTGTGTGTGTGTGTGTGTGTATGAATGAAGAGATAAGAACAATCTAATGATATTAAGACATTGTGTCAACTCTGATGGTGAGGAACTTTTAACTATTGATGCTGTTTTGTCTGAAGTCAAAGGAGTTTGGCTCTGAGCAGTTTCTTTGTTTGTTTTTTGTTTCTGTTTTGTTTTTTATTTTATTTTATTTTAACTCGAACCCTTTCCTCTCCATGTGATTCTGTTTCTTACATATTTTCACACCTAACAATCTCTTATTCATCAAGACTTGATGAAATTGTCACTTCTTTCACACAAGAGTTTGATGTTTACAAATAAGAATAAGACTTTCTTCCTAAAACTTCTATCAAACTTTACCTGTCTTCTTTTATATTACCTCCTGCTTTTGGTTTTGATTTTATTTTGCCCATATGTTTAGTTGTATAAAATCTCCTTGAAAAGTACTGCTACTACTAATAATCCTTACTTCATTGCATTCTTTGTATTTTATACAATGCCTGGCATAATCCCTTGAATAATGTAGATACTTAATACATAGTTTTGAAGATGTGAAAAGAAGTATAACACTTTTATATTTTGTTGCAGTGGGAAAGGACTTTTCTTGCACTTCTTGACATTCTATTTCCAGTCTAAAAGAGAGAAACTATTTTTTTCTTAGGTTTTGTACCGCGCTTTAACCACAGGTTCTCAAATTAAATTAAAATCTATCTCCTTTCGAATTGAGAACCACCAAGCTTTATTCCCTGTCTTCCTCAGAGTCCTGAGCTACTTTGAAAGTTGCCTGAGATTCTATGGGATTTTCAAAGGTAGCAGAATCCTCCTGCAGAACAGCACAGGTATTTTTAAGAAATAAATCTGTAGCCGTTAGCACTAGCTCAGGTATCAGACGACTGTCAACAAGGGCCAATTGGTGAAATAATAACTAGGATTTCCACTTAGTTAACACTAAAACAAACAAAAACAAAACCCCACCCTGCAGTACCCAGAATACATATCCAGTTAAAAGCACAAGTGGCTGCCTTTGCTCCTCACAGAAATTTTCTCTGTGATCAATAATGTCAGCCAGGTTCACTGAGTGTGTTGCCATCAGACTCTTGAAAACAAAGGTTTATTTTATTTTTGTGACAATTTAGGTTAAAGAAGTACAACATTAAGAGATCCACCCCATTAAAGTATAAGAAATGTTAGTTATAACACATACTCATCTCAGCCACTTGAGATTTTGGTCCTCACTTGAATTTTTGCTGAAATCCCTGTTGTTAGAAATGGTTAGGATATGTCAAAGAGAATAAATAAAAATATAATCTGAAAAAAAAATTGATACATTTGACTAAACAAAAATTTTGGAAATTTTCAACTCATAAAAAAAGTTACAACCCAAATGATATATTGGGATGAAATAATTGCTTTATATGTAATTGTCAGACTCATACAGCCATTTTATATAAAGAGCTACTACAGACCAACAAAAAAACTAATTTGCATAATACCAATAGGAATTCACTGAAAAATATTACGAACAGACAAGGCACAGGTGAAAAGTAACTCGTCTCAGTAATAAACAAATAAATTGAACATTTTAAAAAACTGTTATTCTAACAAACTTCATATTAACAATATTTTAAAGTTTGAAAACATCCAGAGTTGATGTAATTGTAGTTGCTTTCATAAACTGTCACTTGGAGAACAAGTGATTACAACTCTTTTGGAGAGAAACTTGACAATAAATCCAAGATTGAATCTCTACGTATGCTTTGACCCAGCATTGCTTCTTCCAGGAATTTATTCTGTAAAAATGCCTCCATAATATATGTACATATATAAAAGTGTATTGCATTTTTTTTTTTTTTTTTTTTTTTT